>NC_065446.1:135392116-135626857 GCF_917563875.1 Diabrotica virgifera virgifera
CAACAAAAACTTTCATCTCTTGTCCGATCCGTCAAAGACAACATTCCAAATGAACAACACGGAGTTTATGAAATTCCTTGTGCAGACTGCCCCCGATCTTACATAGGACAAACCAATCGTAGAATCCAAAATAGGATTTATGAACATTCCATATCTGTTCGCAATTCCGATTCAGTTTCAGCCCTAGGCCAACACCATCTTCATACAGGTCACAAAATTGACTTTAAACACTCCAGAACCATAGCCCCCATCCGCTTCTATAAACAAAGAATTATCCGAGAAGCCATAGAAATCGAAAAACGGCCAAATTGTCTCAATAAAAGAGATGACGGCATCCGTTTACCTTCGACTTGGAGACCCCTCCTAAAGAAAACATCGTCCGCTCCATCTACAAATACAATTCCCGCCGTCAAAAATCTTCGCGCCTCTCCAAATCGTCTTCGCGCTAATTCCCACTCCGCCACGTCATCGACAGCCACGTCAGTCACACCAGTCCACGGTATAAATGACCGCCCCAGCGTCAGCAACAACAGTATTGCAGTGAGTAGTGAAGTAGTGAGTAGTGAGTGTAGTGTCTGGAGCCTCAGGAGACTGAGACCCCGGAAGCCCTGAAGATGACGTCAGAGAGGACGTCGAAAGCTCGGCCTAGAAACCAACGACGCGGTTCAACCCGGAAGCCTGGTGAGTTTAATTTTAATATTAATTCTTTTGTTGATATTGATTTTAGCTTTAAGTTTCATATATATATATATATATATATATATATATATATATATATAGTGTCACAACACTTGCTTATACAGTTGACGCACTGTCCGTCAACGTGTTAATATCCAAATCGACATATTCTCGTGCGAGCCTTAAACGTGTCATACGATGTGCCCTCGTTAACAGTGGAGCAGTAGCAAGTATTCCGGCTCCAAATTCCCTTAATCTGTTTCTAACCGAATTAACACTTATTTGAACAATATGGATCGTGGAAAAATCCATTTGCACTTGTCTAGCTGTAACATGACGTGTACGCAAAGTCTGCAGAAGTAAATAACAGTCATCTGCGGGGTTCGTGCACCTAAGACGTCCTGGAACTGGTCTTCTTGTGTAACTTCCAGTTTCTCTAACGTTTCTTGAAACTCTATTGAACCGCCGGGTTGGTGGGTTCCCAGAATATCAGCAACATATTGCTACGATCGGCTATCTCCAATTAAAGCTACGATTTGGGCTGATTGCTACTTGTTCTGGCGGTAAGTTACTTATTTTTAACACCACATCATTAACACAAATTAATGTCCAATAATAAAAATATATTCTTTCTTATCAACGTTTCGTTTACTTTTTTTTCAGCAAAAAGACCCTTTAACTTGAAATGTTATGGGTTTGTTGACACCTAAAGGAGACCACAGACGATTATTATAGGTAACATTATGCTAAAAATTAAAAATTACTTTTAAACTTTTTGTCCATTTTAAAAATTAGGCGATACTTTTTGTGATTAGTGTGTAAATTATTATCAGTACCTAGTAATTACACGAGAATGCTTAGAATGGATATGACATATACAGAGACGCCCACAATCAGATATGTTGAGAAGGATAACTAACTGGATAATACCACTATGTGGCCCAGGTGTAGAGGAAGGCCCAGAAGAAGATGGCTGGATGATGTAGAAGAAGACATAAGAACAATGACTGTTAAAGACTGGAAAGTTCAGTGCAAGGACAGGAAGAAATGGAAAAGAGTCACGAGAACAGCAAAGACACGCAGCAAGCTATAAATGAAAGAGGAGTAATCCACCTAAACCAAGAATAGGATTTTAAACGCCATGGCGATAGCTATAATCCCTAGGGATCTAATGCTTAATGAATGAATGCATGAATTACACGAGAGCTCTAAAATTATCGATTTGTATCTCGAGTGACACTTTGACAGTTTTAATTTCACGACCCGAAGGGGAGTGAAACTATGTCAAATTGTCACGTGGGCAAAATAAATCGATAATTTTTAAGAGTTTGAGTGTAATTATTTGATAAGATTATTTCATGAAGAAAACTGTTTTTTAAATCATTTTAACTAATAATTTATTGCTATATTCGCCTGAATATTTGCCAAACCTGTTTCTTGGTGTTCTCTGTGACAAGTTGTAAAACATTAATGTGACAGAATGTTAATTTTTTCGTAGCAACGAAGGGCATCTGACGTAATACTTGAAGATGGGAAATTATCAGTAGTAATTGCACAAGAGCTCTAAAATTATTGAATTTTCTTGACTGACACTTTGACAGTTTAAATTTCACGAGCCGAAGGCGAGTGAAATTATGTCAAAGTGTCAGGAGGGCAAAAATTCTATATTAATTTTAGAGATCGAGTGCAATTTGTTGCGATTATTTAATGAATAAAACTGTTAAAACCAAAATTTTATTGTAATTTATGTATGTAAGTACAAATTAGTACAATTAAACACACAGTTGTTATAAATATTTTACGGTTGAAAGTCATCACTTTTATAATTTTTAAAACATTAATTGTCATTAATGTCACTGAATGTATTTTTTCGTAGCAACGAAGGGCATCTGACGTAATATGCTTGACGACGGGCAATTATCAAAAAAGTTATTAGTTTAATTTAGATTTCTGTAGCTTTCTATTGGTCAGAATCTCCTATTAATGAAATAATCAGTAGTAATTGCACAAGAGCTCTAAAATTATTGAATTTTTCCCGAGTGTCACTTTGACAGTTTTAATTACTTGAAATTATTTCAAAGTGTCACGAGGGCAAAAATTCTATATTAATTTTAGAGATCGAGTGCAATTTGTTGCGATTATTTCATGAATAAAACTGTTCAAAACCAAAATTTTATTGTAATTTATTTATGTAAGTACAAATTAGTACAATTAAACACACAGTTGTTATAAATATTTCACGGTTGAAAGTCATCACTTTTATAATTTTTAAAACATTAATTGTCATTAATGTCACTGAATGTATTTTTTCGTAGCAACGAAGGGCATCTGACGTAATATACTTGACGACGGGAAATTATCAAAAATTATCGATTTAATTTAGATTTCTGTAGCTTTCTATTTGTCAGAATCTCCTATGAATGAAATAATCGCTGTAATTTTTATTTCTGTAGCTTTCTATTGGTCAGAATCTCTATGAATGAAATAATCAAAATAATTACTAAAGATAATTTATTGTATTGAAAAACTTACCTCATTAATAACTGTAGGTTCGCCGGTGTTTAATTTTTTTACGCTAAATAACTCCTCTGGAGGGGGAATTGACGACGCGCCAGTCTCTATGTGGTGTTCTGCTACGTTTATGGCTTCAGAAAAAATTTTAATCAATTGCTTTCTTGATAATTTCAAATCAGGCGCTACAAGAGATTTTTTATCTGTTATTAAGATAAGAGATGCAAGATGATTATAATGTTAGGGTTCTTTCTCCGTTCTTCTCGATCGATGATTGAAAGATAGAATACGAAGTCAATGAACTTGCACATTTTTGTTTTATTAGATAATAATTTTCAGTTTCGTTTAAAAATAGGATTTCCAAATTTTTATGAAACTCATAATAACTTTAAATGCAATACAAATTTAAAATGTTCTGTGTATTTAAACCATTTCAAACGATCGAAAACGCGCGCCAAAACTTGTGACGTCACAAAGTGATATTTTGTAATGCCAGATCCCTGTCTCATATAAAAGTATATACCACTTTGTTTAACCTCATGTTTGATACAGTTTTTGAAGAGATAGTATTGGAATATGTGTGTGTTTACTATGTGTGTGTTTACAATCACAGTAAATACTATAAGTGTTATTTAGTACCATTGATTAAAAGTACAACCATTAAAACCTCTAATAAAATAGTTATTGGATTACCAGTCTATAAGAAACGGCGTTGAATAAATTGGTTACATGCATGTTGAAAGGATATTAAAGATATTTTAGTTCATTCTCAATATCTGTTGTCTGATTAATAGTTTTTTTTGTTAATAAATAGAACTTTTAGTATATTTTGGTAGATATACCAGGTGGTGAATTGGAAAAGGGGCCATAGGAAACTCAATGTAAAATTCTAAACTGTTGAATTCCTTCTTCCCTAATTATTTTACATCAAAAGACATTAGAAACTATTTGTAGAGGATTGGAATCTGTGTTGAAAACAACTGTTAAAATTGTTCTACTAATAAACATATTCCAAAAGTTTGTAAAAATGTAATACATTTTCCAATTTTTCAGCCTAAAATTAGGCCACACACAGTGCAATAATATATCACAATGAAGTTATTATTTTCACATTTTTGAACTGTCAATATTTTTATTTTATCATTTATTGTTTAAAAACAATACAATTGATAAGATACCCACAGTCAGTTAAATAGTAACGTGTGGCCTAACTTTTACACGCCTACCTATTGTGGCAAATGTATTATATTTTTCAAAATTTTGGAATGCGTTTAAATCGTAGAACAATTTTAACTTTTGATTTTAATACAGATTTCAATCCTCTACAAATATTCTCTCATGACTTTTGACGTAAAATAATAGGGAAGCATGAATTCCACAGTTTAGAATTTTACATTGAGTTTCCTATGGCCCGTTTTATGATTCACCACCCGGTATATTACAGATCGAATCATATTTACATATACAGTATTTTTCTGCAACTGTTTTTACTATGCAGTGCATTCCTAAAGTGTGGAAACACTCTATTATCTCATGACTTAATTATTTTCAGAGTTAAAGCTCTGACAGGTCGATTTTTATTTTTAAATTAAGATATCTTTGACGTATAGTACATAATAGTGAAGTCATCGATTTGGGCGTAATGACGTCATCGCTGATTTTTTAAATGGGAATAGGGGTCGTGTGGTAGCTCATTTGAAAGATGATTTAATTCTCTATTGAGTAACATAAACATTAACATCATTATTTATATCGGGTGGCCAAAAAAATACTCCTTGTTGACATTCCTTATAATATAATAATAAAAAAATAAAATAAAAAAATTAAAAAAGAAAAAAAAATGAAAAATAAAAAAAATAATAAAAAAGCATACAATAAAGAATAATGTTGAATAATACTAGAATATATTAATTTATGATATAGATACATTTATATAAATGTGTAATATTATATGTTTGTAGCTAAAGATTAAATTATCCATTTATTGTTATAGAACCTAGGTAGGTATATTTTTAAAATAAAAAATCTTATTTTAATAGTAATATGTGAGATAAATATCTGTAGAGCAAAAATAAGTTCGGCTAATGGATTAATAGTACATTCTTCCACGGTTTTTGCTGTAAATTTTAAAGAACCGCTTGGATTGACATGAAATTTGGCATACACATAGATAACATGTAAAATAAAAAAGTGATATGGTGCCGATGTGTGCTTTTGCCCTGGGGGTGAGTTTCACCCCATCTCGGGGGTGAAAAAATATATGTCCAAGATAAGTCCCGAAATGGATAAAACGACTAATTTTAAGCAACTTTTGTTGTATAGAGTTTTTTCACCACAATAATACTTTTCGAGTTATTTGCAAGTGAATATGTGCATTTTTAGCATATAGCTTAAGTATAAAAAAGTGAAAAAACGGTGTATATATTAGGTCTCTATACCTATCAAAAGCAGAGTTGTAGCTAATGAAAAATAGGTTCATATTCGAAAAATTCCAAATAGAATAATTCAATGTGAAATATCCAAATAATGAAGCATTCCTGGGGAAAACACATTACAACTTTTTTAAAGTGTTTAAAAAAAAGCTTTATTTCTGTTTTTGTAAAAAAAATTCTAGCATCAAATGTAAACAAGTTACGCTAAAAAAAAAGTTGGTCCCTTTTGTTTTGACAAAAAAAAATCAGGAAGATCACCCCCCCCCCCAATTAGCAAGTTAAATGAAATTAATCGTTACCGCTTCACAAGTTACTTTCCTTATGTTGTGTTTATATTGTAGCGGAAGAGAAATCTTGGCCGATCCCCGTATAACAGTAAACACCTCGAGAATGACGTAATCGGATGTGCTAGGCCTCGCCGGAGAATTCTGGAAGGTACGTCACGTAGGCGGAACAAGCTGATAGCTCGAGATGGGAGTCGATTGTTCCAGAATAACAACTGGGTATAAATACGGGCATATTTTGTGAATAAGTTTAGTGTATAAGATAAATTCGTTTGTAACTTATATAAATAAAGTCGTATATAAATTACGAACCGCTAGTTTTATTGTAATTAGAAGTAATTACACTAGTCACGTTACAGTTGGTGTCGGTGTTCGGTTAACTTAGTGCGATATAAATAAGTGAATTACAGAGAGACTTTAAAAGACTTTTGAACTTTATTCGTCGGGAATAACCGGAGTGCGTTAATTGTTCGGTATTCGGAAAGACTTTAAAAGACTTTTGGACTTTATTCGTCGGGAATAGTTAAAGTGCGTTGATTGTTCGGTATTCGGAAAGACTGTTAAAAGACATTTTGGAAAGTACGTGTGTGCCGACCAAAGATGTTGCTACAAGAACTTACAGTAAAACAGCTCCGTGAACAGCTAGAAGAACGGGATCTGGACAGCAGTGGGCTCAAGATAGTCCTACAAGCACGACTCGAGGATGTCCTCACGAAGAACGGAGAAGACCCAAAGACGTTCCACTTCCAGTCAGCAGAACAAGTAATCTTATCGAAATTAAAAACTGTTTCTGAAACGATCGATGAAACTTCTAGAAGAAGCGACGAGAAACTTGAAGAAGTTAGTAGACAGAACAACGAGAAATTTGAAAGTGTTTCTCAAAAGATCGATGAAACTTCTAGAAGAAGCGACGAGAAACTTGAAGAAGTTAGTAGACAGAACAACGAGAAATTTGAAAGTGTTTCTCAAAAGATCGATGAAACTTCTAGAAGAAGCGACGAGAAACTTGAAGAAGTTAGTAGACAGAACAACGAGAAATTTGAAAGTGTTTCTCAAAAGATCGATGAAACTTCTAGAAAAAGCGACGAGAAATTTGAAAGTGTTTCTCAAGTAATTAAAGACGTTTGTAGACAGAATGACGAGAAATTTGAAGAAGTTTCTAGAACATTCGATAAGATGCAGAAAAGTGTAGAGACCGTAGAAGAAAAGATCAAACAACTAGAGAGCATGATAACCGATACAAAAGTACAACCATCAGTTAATGCAGCAGCGTTAGATCCGGTAGTGAAAAATGAACTACCGAGAGACGAAACGTCGCATAATATGAGATTCAAATTACCACCATTCGATGGAAAGTCCTCTTGGTCCATATATCTTAGACAATTTGAAGCTATTGCGACCGCCAATCATTGGACCGAACAGGAAAAGGCTGTTTCCTTGACTGCTGCTTTGCGAGGTGATGCTGCAGATATATTAAGATCAATTCCTAAGGGTCAAGAAAATTGTTACCAGACCTTGTTCACTCGTCTAGAAAAACGCTATGGAGATGCCCATCTACAACAAGTATACAAAGCACAACTGCGAAGTAGAAGTCAACGAGCAAGTGAGAATCTGCAAGAATTTGAAGCAGATGTGGCTCGTGTGGTGCGGTTGGCTTATCCAGAGGTGCCAGACAGCGTTTTAGAAGAAATTGCAGTAGATACCTTCGTCAATGGGCTGAAAGATAATGAACTACAGAAAGCTTTACGACTAGCAAGGCCGAAAGTTTTAGATGAAGCACTTGCTATTGCCTTGGAACACGAAGCAGCTAGCCAAGCTTCACGAAACAATCGAGTAATAACCGTGGAAAAAGGCGATAAGAGAAAAGATGAACGTTTGGTGGAAATGGTACGGAGGGTGATTCGTGACACGATGCCGAAGAGACGCATGAAGAGGGCTGGAAGAGTTGGTTCAAATACAGATGCTTCCTCGATACGGCCATGTAGTGAAAGTTGTAATCACCGGCTTAAAGTAGATAAACAGCTTTGCCCTGTGAGACGAACTACCGTCGTTAATGAGCAATGGCAGCCACAACAGTTACAAGAAGCCCAAGAAGACGATCCATGTATAAAAAGAGTATTGGATTGGATGCGGCAAGGTGAGAGACCTAGTTGGCAGAACATTAGTGCATGTAGTCCAGAAGTCAAGGCCTACTGGAGCCAATGGAATTGCCTGGTACTAAAAGATAATCTTCTGTACAGAACCTTTGAGAACGATGATGGTACAGAATCAAAGCTTCAGTTGATTGTACCTAAAAGTAAAGTGTCAGAAGTATTGCGTCAGTTGCATGACGGTACATCAGGTGGACACTTTGGTGTTACGAAGACTCTGCAAAAGGTTCGAGAACGGTTCTATTGGGTGAACTGTAAAGATGATGTAAGAAGATGGTGCCGGAAATGTGAACTGTGTGCATCCGGTAATGGTCCAGTTGGTAAAAAGAGAGCACCCATGAGACAGTACAATGTTGGAAGTCCTATGGAAAGAGTAGCAATCGACATTGCAGGTCCATTTCCAGAAACCGATGCTGGAAATAAATACATTCTGGTAGCCATGGACTATTTTACGAAATGGACCGAGGCCTATGCATTACCGAATCAAGAAGCTGCTACCGTTGCAGAGGTACTTGTTAAAGAATTCTTCAGCCGATTTGGTGTTCCCTTGGAGATCCACTCCGACCAAGGGCGAAACTTTGAGTCAGCTCTTTTCCAAAACGTTTGTAAATTGATTGGTGCCAATAAGACCAGAACAACACCCCTGTATCCTCAATCAGATGAAATGGTCGAGAGGATGAACCGAACGATGGGTAAACACTTGTCCAAAGTTGTATCTGAACATCAGCGAGATTGGGATCAACACATTCATTTATTCCTGATGGCCTACCGCTCGGCCGTGAATGAAACTACAGGTCAAACACCAACCTGCCTGATGTTGGGTCGTGAAGTTCGTTTGCCCTGCGACCTAGAGTTTGGTTGCAGACCTTCCGAGGAATATGTTGCAGGCGAAGAATACGTAGACCGCCTGAAGTTACGAATGAACAACATTCATGAACTTGCCCGACAACACATCCAGATAGCCAGTGACAGAATGAAAGATCAATATGATTCTCGATGCAAGAATGAAAGCTTCGAAGTAGGTGATCTTGTCTGGCTTTATAATCCGCAACGTCGTCGAGGCTTATGTCCTAAACTGCAAAGACAATGGGAAGGTCCGTATGAAGTTAAGAAGAAAATAAATGACGTAATATACAGAATTAAGAAGTTACCAAACGGTAAACCAAAAGTTATTCACATAAATCGTCTTGCACCATATGCTGGCTCAAATGAAACAGAAGAAGCACGAGTCCTCCAACAGGAGATGAAAGATGTCGCACAGCCAAGTTTTAATCAATTTATGTCAATTTACGCAGCGAGAAAGAGTGCTAGATTCGGCGTGACCACAGAAGTTCAGCAAGATCTGTTTGGTGTTCCAGAAAACGTCTCTCTAGCCCACTGTGTTGCCCAAGACCTCGAGATGACTAAAGGAATCTCGTCCGTATTCAATAGAAAGTTCGGCCGCCTGGACGAGTTAAGACATCAGCACCCTAAAATTGGAAGAGTACTGCGATTGGAAGATGGTCCTCGATCTTTGCTGTATATGGTGACCCGAAAGTCTTATACGGACACGCCAAGCTACGAGAACATATGGCGTGCTCTAACTAATTTGAAGAAAATCGTGTGTAATTATGACATCAAAAATTTGGCTTTACCAAAAATAGGCCATGCAGTGGAAAATCTGGATTGGAAGATTGTGAGAAGCATGCTTGAAGTGGTCTTCAGAGGAACTGGTGTACAAATCACTGTGTGTTGTATGAACCCGAAGATGTCGTACCCTTCAAAGACAGTAGACTGTTATTTCTTCTTGAAGGGTGTATGCAGAGCTGGAGAGTCGTGTAGATTCCGCCATCCTGGGCCTTCATTTAGAGTTGCTGATCGAGACGCTCAGATCTTAAGAGGGGAGCAGTGTAGCGGAAGAGAAATCTTGGCCGATCCCCGTATAACAGTAAACACCTCGAGAATGACGTAATCGGATGTGCTAGGCCTCGCCGGAGAATTCTGGAAGGTACGTCACGTAGGCGGAACAAGCTGATAGCTCGAGATGGGAGTCGATTGTTCCAGAATAACAACTGGGTATAAATACGGGCATATTTTGTGAATAAGTTTAGTGTATAAGATAAATTCGTCTGTAACTTATATAAATAAAGTCGTATATAAATTACGAACCGCTAGTTTTATTGTAATTAGAAGTAATTACACTAATCACGCTACAATATGATCTGTAAGTTTTATCGATTCAAAGTGCTTATTTTTGAAACAATTTGGTTTTAAAGTAAAATTTTTAAAAATTTTAATTTTGAAAAAAATGCTTTTTTCAAAATACCTTAAAAATTGTTAGAGATACCAAAAATATTGAACAATAAATAAAGTCGGCTTTACTTTTCTGAATATTTTTTATTTTTTTGTTTTTCTGTGAGACAAAAATTGGTTAAGATTCGGTGTTTCTAAATTTGCATACACTCGTGATAAGTGGCTTGTTCAAGATCCTTTTAACTACAGCTCTTTCAAAAATAAGTACTTTGAACCGATGAAACTTATAGATCATAATATGATCAAGACATACATGAGTAAAAAACTTGTGAAGTGGTAACAATTAAGTTCATTTGGAATGCTAATTAGGGGGTGATTTTCCCGATTTCTTACCAAAAAAAGGGACCAACTTTATTTTGAGCGTAACTTGTTTAATTTTGATGCTAAAAATTTTTTTAAAAAACAAAAATAAGTTTTTTTAAACACTTTAAAAATGTTAAAATGAGTTTTCCCCAAAAAGGTGCTTCGTTTTCTTTTGGTTATGGCACGTTAAAATATTCGATTTGAAATTTGACGAATATGAACCTATTTTTCATTAGCTATAACTCTGCTTCTACTAGGTATAGTGACCTAATATGTACACCATGTTTTTCACTTTTTTACGTGCTATATTTTAAATAAGAAATTTTTTTTCGACCAAACACTTACTTTTTGAGTTATTTGCGAAAAACCGTCTGAAAACGTGGTTATTTTGTAGAAAAATTAACATATTCACTCGCAAATAACTCAAAAAGTATTAACTTAGTGAAAAAAATTTATAGAACAAAAGTTGCTTAGAATTAGTCATTTTATGCATTTCTGGACTTATTTCGAACATATATTTTTCACCCCCAAACAGGGGTGAAACTCACCCCTAGGCCAAAAGCACACATCGGCACAATATCACTTTTTTTCTTTGACTTGTTAGCTATGTGTATGCCAAAGGCTATAGCGGGATAAGAGGGTCAAAATTGCACCAGGCTCGATTCAGTTTTGGGATTATCCATTCGAAAAGATATACAGTCGAAGATATACCGAAACGTTTCCATTTACCCTTTAATAAATTTATCCGTTTATTGGAATATGGTTTAGTAACCTAATACCGCTTTTTAGAATAATTTTTTCAGGTCAACAAATAAATTTTTATGTACAATTTCCTAAAAATTTTAAATTTGCCTGATTTATTGGTTTGTAAATAGAGAAGTAATATGGTCATGGTCAGTAAGGGAAAATCTGAAAATCCCGCAAAAGATAGTAAGCGTGGTAAAAAGTACATATTATAGAAACGTACTTGCTAAAGTACAAATAAACGGAAACAGATCGCCAATAATAAACCTAAGGAGAGGAATAAAACAAGGGGACAGTCTCAGCCCAGTTTTGTTTATATTAGTAATGGATAGAGTAATGAAGAGCGCTAAAAGAAGGTCAAGGCAATTACAGTCAATAATAGGGTACAGGAATTTAGTACCAGTGAGAATGGAGGGATTACTATATGCAGATGACTTAGTAATAATAGCAGACAATAAAGAGAAAATGCAAAAATTAATCGATATCTGGGTGGAGGAAATAGAAAATTTAAAAATGGAGGTAAATGTAAAGAAAACGAAGACCATGATAGTAACCCAAAAGAAAAGGGAAGAAATAAACCAAACGATATTTAGGTGCAAAAACGAAATAATAGAAACTGTCTCGACGTTTGAATACCTTGGAGCAATAATATCAGAGGATGGAAAGATAGATCAAGAAATCTCATACGGAGCGAAAAATGCAAATAAGATCTACTATGCACTAAATAAAACAATATTTGGACAAGACGAAATGGATAAAGAAATAAAACTGAAGGTATACAACGCAATATCTGTACCAACTTTAATATATGCAAGTGAGACATGGGTAAACAATGCAAAAATAGATAGTACAATAAACGCAGCAGAGATGAAGCAGCTAAGAAAAATAGCAGGAAAAACGAAATTGGACAGAATATGAAATGAAGATATTAGACAAAGACTGAAACAGGAATCGATAATAACCAAGATACAAAAAAGAAAATTAAAATGGTATGGACACATTAACAGAATGGACTAGGGAAGACTACCAAAGCAGGTGATGGAATCGACAAGATATGGTAAAAGAAGGAAAGGGAGGCCAAGGAAGAGATGGATCGATCAGATTATAGAAATTAAACAGGAAAAAGGAAAAACACATCAACAAATGAAAGAGTTAGCAAAGGAAGATAAAACCTCCGACTCCCCTGAGGGGCATAAGGAGTTTCGAGAAAGAAGAAGAAGAAGAATGGTTTGTCGGTAAGAGCTTCGAAAGCCTTCTGTTTTGTATATTATTACGGTTTGTCAGGTACCTAATAAACACTTTATTACTGTGTTAGGAGTAAACGCTCCTTTCCCACAGAAAATTTAATCGTATGCCGACAAGGTCATAAAATAATTTCATTTGTCTACAAATTTCTATAGGTACATTGCCACCCTTGGCTGTTTTTAGAAACAGCATTTTTCTATAAGATATTATTTATTACCAATAGTTGATCGTTTGTTCGGAAGCCTTTTCTAAAACCCAATTCCAATTTATTGTCTAATCGTTTCGTAATTATTTTTGTAAATAGATTATAAATTTTTATTGACATAAAAATACCTAAAACCATATGCATATATTGACATAGTATGTACTATGATAACGTATATTCGGTACACTTATTTCAGCTAGCCACTAATGATCGGTTATTAGAATATCCCGCTTATAAAAATATTTTTGCTTGGTACGAAGGCTATTCTAATAAGCGGTTTCGACTGTAATTGAAAACCCACCCAGCCAAATTTTCAAGTCTCTAGGTGCTTCTGGGGGTCCGCTATGGAAAAAAACGTGTTTTTTTGAAAACAATTTTTTTCAGACGCCGTATTGGTGCGAAAAATCTGAAAAAATTCACGAAGATGTATCTTAACAATACAAAGATGCTTGATGTTTTTCAGATTTTTAGCGTTAAAATTGAGCTAAGGAAAATTTTTTGAAATTTTCAAAAAAAATTTAGGTTATGTTGGAAATTTTTCGCCTTTAAAATAATGTTTTTTTGTTAAAATTTTTCCGTTCTTTCGAATGGCATAGGCACCAATGTCATCTTAGACGTGGAAAATACTTAAAAATCTAAAAAAAGAACTGTTTTTTTGGCATTTTTATGAAGTTTTCGACTCATAACCTCAACAACATACAGCTAAATTAATGATCATTTAAATTTTTATATGCATTCTTACCTTTACAATCAAAATCAGCTATAACTTATTTTTTTCCTACAGCCTGCACAAAAATCCAAAAACCTCTTCTTTCAGCGTTTTTACTAAATAGCCTCAAAACTCAATAAAAAAATACTTTTTTTGACGTTTAAAAAATTTAAATTTTGTTGTTATCGTAGAATGTAATACAATTAATACTTAAATAAATGATTTGTTTGTACTATTTGAATTTCCGTCCCACTAAGGGTACCCTGCTTATAAAAAAATTTAAAAATCAATATATTATAATTTTTAACGATTAAAAAATAAAATTATTGTAGTGTTGGATAGAAAATGTTTCCCCTTTATAAAAATGCTCGTTGCGGTTGTGATTTTCAAAGCCTGCTTAGGTTAAAAAAGGACGCCACTTTGGTGCCGTACACAAGGAAGCGCTTCTAGCCACGTTTTTGGGAAATATTCAGGAAAAACAGTCCTCAAGTACCTGCCGCCAAAGCCACTTTCTACCAACGTAATAAAAATCTTTTTATTAAACGTTAAGGAGGAATTATTATTTAAATAAATTACTAAATTATTTGAATTACTCAATTGATTAAATAGTGCAACCTAGAGAGTGCAGTGTTTAAAGGGATTTATAATGAAATTACAAAATTCAAATTCAAATTAATATACAGTATGATGCAAATGAAAGGAATAAATTCCTTATTTCTTAAACTGTCGACTTTTGTAAGGAAAAATCCCAAAAGGTCGATTTTTGTTTTGTGATTTTTAGGATATATAGCATACTAGTAGTGACTTCATCCATCTGGGTGTGATGACGTAATCGATGATTTTTTTTAATGAGAATTAGGGTTATTTGAAAAACTTACAAAGAAATAAAAAACTTCGGTTTGTAAAATGATATAAAAGTTTATTAAAAAACATTTTAAAAAAGTCATCAAAATGGATTATAGAAAAACATTAGAACGTTTTCGATCTAGTCAGATCATCTTCAGTGACATTCTGTGTAGTAATTGAATCTAGCCCACTAGTTATGATATTGTGACACTATTTAGTCCGCTCACAGATTGGCCTATTTCTTCCCGAAGCTTCTCGGCGTTACGAGACAATACCGTTCCTATCCACGGCGTTCGAGACGACCGCTGCCGAAGTATATATAGAACCGAGATTCGAGCACAGGCCAGTCATTCATTCATCGAAGCGCGTCGCGTAATTTAATGTATTCGAATCGTATGTGTTGAAATGTGTTATAGTTATCAGAATTATTATGTTTAGTTAATTAAATCATAAATTTGAGTTTGTAAATAAATTAGATGTGTTAGTTGGTGTTATTTGTAATTATTAAATAAATAAGCGATGTAAATAAAATAATATAAATAAGTCTTCCTTTATTTAAATTAAAATTAGTGCCTAAAAATATAAATAAATAAAATAGTAGAGGCAACCGCGTAAAAAGACAATTACATCACAGTGATGTAAGTGAGGATACTTGAAATAAATAAATTCAACGTAAATTTTCGGTTTAAATAGAGTGTGGAACCTTTAAAAATAAATAAAATATAAATCGTAATAAATAAAGTGTGTGATCATGTCTACCTTGTGTAAGTTAAAAATTGCAGACCTGAGACTTGAATTGGAAGAAAGGGATCTGAGTTCTACTGGGAAAAAGGCTGATCTGGTCGAACATCTAAAGAACGCTCTTCAGGAAGAGGGTAAAGATCCAGAAATCTATTTGTTTCAAGACAAGCATGCTGCTGTGATCTCGTCGATTTCGAAGGTTTCGACAGACATTACATCGCTAGAGAACAAAGTTTCGACAGACATTACATCGTTAGAGAACAAAGTTTCTAGTGAAATCTCCCAAGTTTCCTCCTAGGTTTCCGAGTGAGATCTCCAAAGTTTCGACAGACATTACATCGTTAGAGAAAAAGGTTTCTAGCGAAATTTCCCAAGTTTCCTCGGATGTTTTGAAAGTTTCGACAGACATTGCATCGTTAGAGAAGAAAGTTTCGGGTGATATTTCATCCCTTGACAGCAAAATGACTAACGAGATCTCTAGGGTCACTTCGGATTTTGACAACAAGATATCGTTCATAAAATCTAATTTTGAAGAAAAGATCAAGGAAATAGAAAAGAAAATGCAGGAAACGGAAAAAGTAGACAAAGGTATGGAACCCATCTTAACAGACATTAAAAATGATGAAACCAAATACAAATTGGAGCCACAGTCGATAGTTGAAGGGAGTGTGAGTCTTGCTCGTGTTAAGGTGCCAAATTTCGACGGAAAGTCATCATGGAACAACTACTAGGTCTGGATCCCGCGTATGAAAAAAAAGTTGATTAATAGCAAGCTGAAAATTTGTTAATAGCTTAAGGGTGTCCAGTCGGATAAACTTTGGTATATGGGAACACTGTAACAGGGGCAGTTTTAATTGTGGAACAGGTTAAAAATTTGGAACGGTCAGACCACGAAAACGGCACATTTATTTTGTCCGACAGAACAGACTTAAACTCTCCGAACAGAGATTAAACTCTCATGCAAAAATCAGACTGCTATTTATCACCAAATGGGCGTTTTAATGAGTGGAACATGTAGAATATTTCAAATGACAGGAATTATGACAGGTGATAAATAGCAGTCTGATTTTTGCATGAGAGTTTAATCTCTGTTCGGAGAGTTTAAGTCTGTTCTGTCGGACAAAATAAATGTGCCGTTTTCGTGGTGTGACCGTTCCAAATTTTTAACCTGTTCCACAGTTAAAACTGCCCCTGTTCCAGTGTTGGCATATATCAAAGTTTATCCGACTAGACACCCTTAAGCTATTAACAAAATTTCAGCTTGCTATTAATCAACTTTTTTTTCATACGCGGGATCCAGACCTATACATGAAACAGTTCGAATCGGCGGCCAGAGCAAACGGATGGTCCGAGAAAGAAAAAGCTGTAAACCTCACTATTGCTCTTCGAGGCGACGCTTTGGATGTCCTCCAGACCATAGCCGTAGAGGAGACAGATGACTTCGAGCAGCTTAAAAAGAGACTGAATATGCGATACGGGCACGAACATTTAGAGCATGTCTATCAGTCGCAGTTTAAAAATCGAAGACAAAAGAAAGATGAAGCTCTTCAAGAATACGAGGTCGATATTGCCAGGTTGGTACGATATGCATATCTAACAGCTCCCGAAGACATGATGGAAAAGTTGGCTGTTCAAACATTCATTGATGGCCTTCGTGATCATGAAATGCAAAGAACACTGCGATTAGCTCGTCACAAGACGCTGGTCGATGTCTTGTCTGCCGCCCTCGAATACGAATCAGCTACCCAGGCCTCTGGCGGGTACAGTAAAGTTAGGACCGTGAAAGAGGAAGAGGATGAAGACAAACTGGACCAGATTGTCAATATAATAAAGGGTATTTCATACAAGAAAACGAAGACCATAAGGTGCTGGAATTGTGGTGAAATGGGACACGTACGGAGTTCATGTAAGTACCCTAGGTACAATAATAGTCAAGAGACTCACCAGCAGGAAAACTAGAACGGGTCGGCCTTAGGGGGGCAGCTTCGACCCGCAACTTTTCCAAAGACCCTCTCATACTAATAGCTTCTTTGAAATGTCGTGAAGATAGTGTATATGTAGATGGAGAAATAAATGGTAAAAAGTATACATTGTTGGTGGATACCGGAGCGACCGGGACCATTATACGACCGTCAGTTATAAACAGTCATAAGAAGCCCTTACCAACGCGGTTGCGACTGCGGACTGCCACCGGTGAAAATACCAACATCCACGGAGAAATCCAGATACAATTAGGGATTGGAGCAGAAAAGTTCGTCCATACTGTCATAGTTGCAGACATCGAAGAAGATGTTATATTAGGAATGGACGTAATGAATTTGCATGGATTTCAGTTGGATTTTAAGAACCGGGTAATCAAAGTTGGCAACGAGGAGGTATTTCTTCATCCATATGATGATAGCACTGTGCTAGCAGCCATTAAAGAAGATACAGTTGTGCCTGCGAGGAGTGAAACGATCATCGTAGCGCGGCTACAGGGAATTGTGGAAGAAGGAACACCTGTTATTATGGAGCCATGGAACCACGACGAGGAGGTTGGCCGAGGAATCATAATTGGAAAGGAATTGGTTACTTCTGCTAAAGAAATTCCCGTGAGATTGATTAATGTCAATGACTACCCAGTGACCATCAAGAAGGAGACAAAAGTAGGAACTTGTGTACCCGTGACGTCCATAATCCGTCAGACGACAACATCAGATAATTCCAACGACAAGTTCGACCAAATGGTTGCAGTTGCAAGCCAGTCTCTAAATCAAATGGAAAAAAGAAAATTAAGGGAATTTCTTAGGCAATATCGTGACATATTCGTACCGAAAGGAGGAAAGACAGGAAGAACGACAGTTGTCAAACATAAAATTGACACTGGTACCGCTAGGCCAATTCGTCAAACAGCTCGACGATTACCACAGGCAAAGAGAGAGGAAGCTGAAAGGATTGTTCAAGAAATGAAGATAGACGGGGTGATAGAACCTTCTACGAGCCCATGGGTCTCTCCGGTGGTCCTGGTCAGGAAGAAAGATGAAACTACGAGGTTCTGTGTGGACTACCGTTTGTTGAACAATGTTACCAAGAAAGATAGTTATCCTCTGCCTCGGATCGACGACACGTTGGACACATTGGCTGGAAGTAAAATGTTTTCTACGTTGGACTTGAAGTCTGGATATTGGCAGGTAGAAATGGATCCAGTGGACAAGGAGAAGACGGCCTTCACGACAGGATCTGGATTATGGGAATTCAACGTTATGCCGTTTGGACTCTGTAATGCTCCTGCGACATTTGAGAGGCTTATGGAAAATGTGTTGAGAGGGTTATCTTGGAAAACGTGCCTAGTGTATTTAGACGACATAATCGTTTTATGAGAGACGTTTGAAGACCACCTGAAGAATTTAGAAGACGTTTTTAATCGACTTAAAGCTGCCCAGTTAATGTTAAATCCCAAGAAATGCCAGCTGTTTCAAAGTAAAGTCAATTATTTAGGACATATAGTCAGCAAAGAAGGAGTGGCCGTGGATAAGGGAAAAATCGATTCCATTAAGGAATGGCCTGAACCAACTGATAAACATCAAGTGAGAAGTTTTCTGGGACTATGTACATACTACCGGAGATTCATTAAGAAGTTTGCAGATATTGCTAAGCCATTAGCGCGACTTACAGAGGAAGCAAGGAATTATTGCTGGGATGGAGACTGCCAAACGGCCTTTGAAACTTTGAAGAGGCATTTAATTACAGCGCCAATATTAGGGTATCCACTGCCAGAAGGAGAGTTCATCTTAGATACAGATGCAAGCAATGTGGGAATTGGAGGAGTGCTGTCGCAGATCCAAGGAGGACAGGAACGAGTCCTTGGATATTTTAGTAAAGTGCTTTCAAAACCTGAACGAAATTATTGCGTCACGAGAAGAGAACTTCTAGCAGTAGTAAAATCAGTGGAACACTTCTATCAATACCTCTACGGAAGGAAGTTTCTAATCCGAAACGACCATGCCGCCCTTAAATGGTTAATGCAGTTTAAGAATCCAGAGGGTCAGATAGCCAGATGGATTGAACGACTTCAAGAATATGATTTCAAGATCGAGCATCGGGCCGGAGTTAGCCACAGGAACGCCGATTCTCTATCTAGAAGACCGTGTCCAGCAGAATGTTCCCATTGCAACAAAACAGAGTCAAAGGAAGCAGCAGTACTAAGAACAACAGTGGTCAACGACGAGTGGACGCCTACCAAGATCAAGGAAGAACAAGAAAAAGATCCAGTTTTACAGAAGATTCGAAAATGGAAAGAAGAAAATCGTCGACCATCTTGGCAAGAAATATCAAGCCTAGGCTCAGTAGTTAAGACGTATTGGGCCCAGTGGGACTCATTTATCTTGGAAGAGAGCTTGCTTAAACGAGTGATGGAAAATGATGATGGTTCAGCGAGGAGAACACAGTTGGTGATACCAAAGAGCAGAGTAGCCGAAGTACTTCGTCAGTTACACGACAGTCCATCAGGAGGGCATTTTGGTGTAAAGAAAACCCTTCAGAGAATTCGGGAACGATTTTATTGGATGAATAGTTCCGACGATGTGAAGGACTGGTGTAAGAAATGTACTACCTGTGCTACAAGTAACGGACCCTACCGGAAAAGAAAGGCTTCTATGAGACAGTACAATGTTGGAAGTCCGTTTGAGAGAATAGCTTTGGATATTGCAGGGCCATTTCCAGAAAGTGACAATGGATGCAAATACATGCTGGTGGTAATGGATAACTTCACGAAGTGGGTGGAGATCTACGCAATTCCAGACCAGAAGGCCGCCACTATTGCAGATGTGTTAATCAAAGACTGCATCAGCCGATTTGGAGTACCTCTCGAGATCCATAGTGACCAAGGAAGGAACTTTGAGAGCGATCTATTTCAAGGAATCTGTGATAAACTAGGCATGAAGAAGACAAGAACCACGGCCTATCACCCGCAATCGGATGGAATGGTGGAGCGTATGAATAGGACAGTCGGCAAGTATTTGACAAAGATGGTGTCCAATCATCAACGAGACTGAGACCAGTACCTTCCGTTCTTCGCAATGGCCTAAAGATCTGCTGTTAATGAATCAACTGGGCAAACACCAACAAAAGTCCTATTTGGACGTGAGGTGCGTCTACCCTGTGATCTAGAGTTTGGATGTCGACCTGGAGAAGATGTTGCTGGTGAGGATTACGTGAATGAATTACGAAGAAGAATGGACGATATACATGAGTTGGTCCGTTCTAATCTTCAGATCGCTAGCGACCGAATGAAGAAACGATACGATACCCAAGCCGAGAAGGGATGTTTCAAGGAGAACGACAAAGTCTGGCTTTATAATCCAAAGAAGCGAACAGGTTGTTCTCCTAAGTTGCAGCAGTTCTGGGAAGGTCCGTACCTCATTGTCAAGAAAATCAATGACGTTATCTACCGAATAAGCAAGATTCCTAGGGGAAAGCCGATGATAGTCCACCATAACCGGTTGGCGCCGTACGAGGGAGACCACGACGTAGATGAAGAAGTGGAAGTCAACCAAATTCGAGGAATACCTGACCTTACCTTTGAAGAGTTCATGGGTGCCTACGGAGGTACCGGTAAAGCAAGACATGGTGTTACCAATGAAGAAAAGCGAGATCTACTCGCACTTCCCGATGACTATTCACTGGCCCATACCATCCCGGCCAGTATCAAAGACGCACGAGGGTTGGCATCCGCCTTTCGAAGGAAGTTTGGTCGAGTTGCAGAACTTCAATGCCAACTGCCAGCTCCTGGCAAAGCATTGAAACTCCAAGATGCATCACGTTACCTATTCTATCTGGTAACAAAAGACACTATCCATGACCAACCTACCTACCAAGATGTATGGGATGCATTATTTCAATTGAGAGAGCACGTGTTGGAGTCCGACGTGCAAAAGTTAGCCATGCCAAAGTTAGAATGCCGCCAATTAGACTGGAGAGTTATCCGAAATATGGTAGAAGACATTTTTAAAGACACCGAGGTCCGGGTGTTAGTCTGTTGCAATCCGCATAGTTACTGGTGCGGAGCGAAGACCGTCCCCTGCCACTTTTATACAACTGGGAGTTGTAAAAGAGGGTCCAGTTGCAGATACCAGCATCCAGTTCCAGTCCCGACAAGGTTCCAGGAGGAACCATCTTTTAAGGAGGGGGAAATGTGACACTATTTAGTCCGCTCACAGATTGGCCTATTTCTTCCCGAAGCTTCTCGGCGTTACGAGACAATACCATTCCTATCCACGGCGTTCGAGACGACCGCTGCCGAAGTATATATAGAACCGAGATTCGAGCACAGGCCAGTCATTCATTCATCGAAGCGCGTCGCGTAATTTAATGTATTCGAATCGTATGTGTTGAAATGTGTTTAGTGTAGGAAACAGAGGTTGAACCTTGCAAAATGGACACAAGTCCGGTTTTATTTTTTTTCTGGCATATCAAGGGGTGCTTATTATAAGACTAACTTTTTCTGAAAAAACTTCGCCCCGGAACCCCCTTTTTCACCCCTTTAAAGGGGGTACCTTTTACAAAAAATTTCTTTTATAGAAATATGAAGAGGACTATATTTTCTACGATTTATTTCCGACAGCATCTCTCTATTATCCACCGTTTAGCAAGGGTGGCGCCCCAAAGTTGACAAGTTTTTAAAAAATATGTTTTAAAAAAAATATATTTTTCCCTAACTGTAACGGAAATTAAAAAGAAATGCTGCGGAAATTATTCTCAAATAGATGATTGATTTTTTGGTATAGGTTTCACTTTAGGGTAATTGCCCTTTTTTTAATTACAGGGTGTTACATTTTAAAAAACCCCTTTTTATTCCATCTGAACCGTTTATGCTAGAGTAAAAAGACTTTCAGCGATTACCCATGTACTGGTGTTATTTACAAATTTGTATAATGCACCCCCATTTTTTCCCCGGAACCACCCAAAAAAAAAGAAGAATTAATAAATAAAGTGATTTTCTTGGAATCGTTCACACACAATGCCCTTCATTAATATGCTTCATATATCATTTTGTGCAAGTTATTATTACCCATGCATGGACACTAAAAGCGATTTCCTAGTACAACCCCTGTAGCCAAAAACAATAAATAAAATGGGGGGTTGAAATTTTTTTTTTGTTTTTTGCTTTTTGATCCATATGGGCATATGCTTCATCAATAGTGCTTTTCAAAAATATATATGGTTATTGCAACATCCCTGCGCAAACCACCCCTATCCTTGAAAATATACTGCAGAAACTACCCCTATACCTTATCCAGAATGTTTTTACGATTTTCTCATTACCTATTCATTTTTTTTAAACAAAACTTACACAAGATTAAAGACCACTATTTAATCTAAAAATTAGGTCCTATTATTTTTTTTCGTTTAAGCAACCGTTACGGCACAGTGGCGCCGTAAACCTCATATATGCTTTGACGGGCTCCAGTTTTTGTTTATTTTTTCGTCATCTGTTTGTTTTATTGATAAAGTACTTATGTAAAATAAAGCAACACAGTGTAAACTACAAATCATGACCTATGCACATTTTACATTCTTTGCTCCCCAAAGCTACAGTGGTGGCCCAAAGTAAATTTTTTCATATTTTGCCACCTACACACATTTTATTGCGTTAATGCTACCTTAATAGCACAATATTCACCGCTAAGTGGTCGCTAAGCAGTGGCGGATCCAGGGAGGGGTGATGGGGGCGATCACCCCCACCCCTCTCAAACCAAGTGATATTATATTTGAAGATTATAAAAATATTCATTTATTTTTATAGAAATACTTATATTATATTAATATTATTTTTATAAGAATGACTTTTTATGCTTTAGCGACAGTGGCGGATCCAGAATCGTTAAGAGGGGAGTGCCAATTGGTTAAATCTCTATAAAAATAAATGAATATTTTTATAACCTTTGAATATAATATCACTTGGTTTGAAAGGGGGGGGAGGTGATCACCCCCATCACCCCTCCCTGGATCCGCCACTGCGTAGCGACCACCTAAGGGTAAATATTGTGCTGTTAAGGTAGCATTAATGCAATAAAATGCATGTAGGTGGCGAAAATATGCAAAAATTTATTTTGGGCCACCACTGTGGCTTTGGGGAGCAAAGAATGTAAAATGTGCATAAGTCATAATTTGTAGGTTACACTATGTTGTTTTATTTTGCATAAGTACTTTATCAATAAAACGAACAGATGACGAAAAGAAAACAAAAACTGGAGCCCGTCAAAGCATATATGAGGTTTACGGCGCCACTGTGCCGTAACGGTTGCTTATACGAAAAAATGAATAGGACATAATTTTTAGAGTAAATAGTGGTCTTTAACCTTGTATAAGTTTTGTTTAAAAAGAATACATAGGTAATGAGAAAATCGTCAAAACATGCTCGCCAAGGGATAGGGGTAGTTTCTGCAGTATATTTTCAAGGATAGGGGTGGTTTCCGCAGAGATGTTGCAATAACCATATATATTTTTGAAAAGCACTGTTGATGAAGCATATGCCCATATGGATCAAAAAGCAAAAAACAAAAAAAAAATTTTCAACCCCCCATTTTATTTATTTTTTTTTTGCTACAAAGGTTGCACTAGGAAATTGCTTTTGGTGTCCATGCATGGGTAATAATAACGTGCACAAAATGATATATGAAGCATATTAATAAAGGGCATTGTGTGTGAAGGATTCCAAGAAAATCAATTTATTTATTAATTCTTCTTTTTTTTTGGGTGGTTCCGGGGAAAAAATGGGGGTGCATTATACAAATTTGTAAATAGCACCAGTACATGGGTAATCGCTGAAAGTCTTTTTACTCTAGCATAAACGGTTCAGATGGTATAAAAAGGGGTTTTTTAAAATGTAACACCCTGTAATTAAAAAAAGGGCAATTACCCTTAAGTGAAACCTATACCAAAAAATCAGTCAATTATTTGTGAATAATTGCCGCAGGATTTCTTCTTAATTTCCGTTACAGTTAGGGAAAAACATATTTTTTTTTAAAACATCTTTTTTAAAAACTTGTCAAATTTAGGGCGCCACCCCCGCTAAACGGTGGATGATAGAGAGATGGTGTCGGAAATAAATCGTAGAAAATATAGTCCTCTTCATATTTCTATAAAAGAAATTTTTTGTAAAAGTTACAGAAAGGGCTACGTTCCGCAAAAACCACAAATTACCCCCTTTAAAGGGGTGAAAAGGGAGGTTCCGGGGCGAAATTTTTTCAGAAAAAGTTAGTCTTATAATAAGCACCCCTTGATATACCAGAAAAAAAATAAAACCGGACTTGTGTCCATTTTGCAAGGTTCAACCTTTGTTTCCTACACTAGTTATAGTTATCAGAATTATTATGTTTAGTTAATTAAATCATAAATTTGAGTTTGTAAATAAATTAGATGTGTTAGTTATAAATATTAATATTAATATTAATATTAATTAATAAAATAATATAAGTAAGTCTTCCTTGATTTAAATTAAAATTAGTGCCTAAAAATATAAATAAATAAAATAGTAGAGTCAACCGCGTAAAAAGACAATTACATCACAATATATAGTTTTAAAAATTACATAATTATTTATTAAAATTATACTTTTGCAATGCGACACAATGTCGATATCAATGGATTTTACTATTAGTACTCAAAATCAGCATGGCTTCCCTGCTCGAAAAACTGAAAGGGTACTTGTCAAGACGAGTGACACAGACCGAATTTCGTCTTTACCTCGAACTCGTCTTGACAAGAACCCCTTCAGTTTTTCGAGCAGGGAAGCCATGCTGCTTTTGAGTACTAATAGTAAAATCCATTAACATCGACATTGTGTCGCATTTCAAAAGAACAATTTTAATAAATAATTATGTAATTTTGAAGACTAATATATAAACTACTGGGCTAGTTTCAATTACTATGCAGAATGTCACTGAAGATGATATGACTAGATCGAGAACGTTCTGATGTTTTTCTATAATCTATTTCAATGACTTTTTTAAAAGTTTTTTAATAGAATTTTATACCATTATACAAACCGGAGTTTTTTACTCCTGTGTAAATTTTTTAACTATGGTATATACAGCCAATCACTGGGACTTTACTGTTATTTGGTCATTATTTGAAAGGTTATTTAATGCTCTCTTTAGTAGTATAAACAGTAACATTATTATTTATACAGGGTGACCAAAAAAATTTTTTTTAAATAAATTAATTTACAAAAAAAATAATGTATGTCATTTATTTAATTCAAAATATATTTTACTTTCAGAAAACGGAAAAAAATGTTTTTTAGAAAAATAAACATTGCTTTTCGTTTAAATTAAATGTTCAAACTTCCAAGAGGCAGGTGGCTGGCAGGAGCTGGCTTGAACATTTAATTTAAGTGAAAAGCAATGTTCATATCTCAAACATTTTCTTCTGTTTTCTAACAGCAGTAAAATATATTTTGAAGTAAATAGATTACTTAAATTCTTCTTTTTATGTCAATTAATTTAATTCAAAATTTTTTATTTGTTGACCCTGTATAAATAATTATGTTAGTGTTTATATTACCGAATAGAGAACTCAATATCCTTTCAAAAGAGCTGACATACGACCCATATTCTCATTTTAAAAAATCATCGATTACGTTATCACGCCTGCACCCTTTAGGTTGCACTATTTAAACAATTAAGTAATTCAAATAATTTAATAATTTTAAATAATAATTCCTCATTAACGTTTAATAAAAAGATTTTAAAAAAAGTAGTTAGTGGCTTTGACGGCAGGTACTTGAGGACTGACTTTTTCCTAAGTTTTTCTCAAAAAACGTGGCTAGAAGCGCTTCGTTGCGTACGGCACCAAAGTGGCGTGATTTTTTAACCTAAGCACGCTTTGAAAATCACAACCGCAATAAGCATTTTTATAAAAGGGGTACATTTTCTATCGAACACTACAAAAATTTTATTTTAATTTTTTAAACATTAAAAAATAATTATTTTTTTACTGATTTTTTAGGCTATTTAATAAAAACGCCGAAAACGGGGTTTTTGGATTTTTGTGCAGGCTGTAGGAAAAAAATAAGTTTTAGTAGCTGATTTTACTTGTAAAGGCAAGAATACGTATAAAAATGTAAATGATCATTAATTTAGCTGTATGTTGTTCAGGGTATGAGTCGAAAAATTAAACGTTAAAAAAGTTAATTTATTGATTTTTTATAAGCCTATGGCAGGGTACCCTTAGTGGGACGATATTATTATATATGAAATTCAAATAAACGTGCAAACAAATAATTAATTTAAGTACTAATTGTATTACATTCTATCGATAACAACAACATTTTAATTTTTTAAACGTTAAAAAAAATTAATTTTTGACTGATTTTTGAGGCTATTATATAGCCTCAAATATATTATATATATATTTTTGTGCAGGCTGTAGGGAAAAAATAACTTTTAATAGCTTATTTTGATTGTAAAGATTGTAAAAAAAATGATCATTAATTTAGCTGAATGTTGTTGAGGTTATGAGCCAAAAACTTCAGAAAAATGCCAAAAAACACAGTTTTTTCGATTTTTAAGTATTTTCCACGTCGAAAATGATATTGGTGCCTATGTCATTTGAAAGAACGAAAAAAATTTAACAAAAAAACATTATTTTAAAGTTGGCGAAAAATTTCTAACATAACCTAAAAAATTTCTTAAAATTTCAAAAATTTTTCCTGGGCTCAATTTTAACGCTAAAAATCTGAAAAAAATCAAACAGCTTGGTATTCTTAAGATACGTCTTCGTGAATTTTTTCAGATTTTTGCATCAACACAGCGCCTGAAAAAAATTATTTTCAAAAAACGTTATTTATTTATTTTCACGTTTTTTTCCATAGCGGACCCCCAGAAGCACCTAAGGACTTGAAAATTTGGGTGAGTGAGTTTTCAATTATATCTTTTCGAATGGCTAATCCCAAAACTGAATCGAGCTTGGTGCAATTTTGACCATCTTATAGCCTTGACCATGCTATAGCATCTCTATAGCCTTTCATGTCAATCTAGGGGGTTCTTTAAAATTTAAAGGTTTTGCAATATTTTACCTTTAAAGAACGTACTATAAGCCCACAGTCAGGAAATTCGATAACACACACAGACACACACACAATAATATCCTAAAAAAAATGAGCAATATTGAAGTCCTTCGTTGGTTTAATAATTGGGAAGGAAGTTATACAGACAATTAAGAGATGGAAGCTTGAATATTTTGGTCATAATATAGTAAGAGGTACTCGTTATAGTCTGCGTCACATCTTATGTGGGTCTTCTTCTTCAACTTATGCAATCCACTAATGGATGTTCTCGATCACGTTTGACCATTTTTGTCTATCCCTTGCAGTATGTATTAGGTGTCCTATGTTTCTTAGTCCTGTCCATTGTTTGACATTACGGAGCCATGACATTTTCTTCCTGCTCACTCCCCTTCTTCCTTCGATCTTTCCTTTAATTAAGGTTTGCAGAAACTGGTATTTTTCGTTTCCAATTAGGTGCCCCAGATATGCCGTTTTTCTCTCTTTAATTGTGCATAGCAGTTGTCGTTCTGTACCAATTCTTCTCAGGATTTCTTCATTTGCTATTCGTGCGGTCCAGGGAACTTTAAGGGTTCGTCGATAAATCCACATCTTAAATGCCTCTAGCTTATTCATTGTGTTTATTTTTAAAAGTCCTTCCTTCCATGCCACATAGGAGCACCAACCATATATAGTATTTCGTGAATATTAGTCAGTCTTAGGTTCAGGTCAAAGTCAGAGTTCGTGAAGACGTTTCTGAATTTCATGAATGCACTTCTGGCCCTTTCTATCCGACATTTAATTTCCATTTCCGACATCCATTCTTCACATAGCCAAGTCCCAGGTACTTAAATTTTCTTACGCGCTCTACATCTTAGTTGTTATATGCTAGTCTTGCATTTTGATGTTGACATAATTGACGGCTAATTATAAGGAACTTCGTCTTTTTAATGTTGATGCTAAGTCCCATGTTCTCGCTATGTTCTCCAATTTTATTGAGAAGGTTTTGGAGGTCTTCTATATTGTCTGCTATTAAGACCGAATCATCCGCATATCGTATATTATTTACCCAGGTACCATTTACTTTGATGCCGCTTTCGCATTCCTCAAGAGCTTCCTGGAAGATACTTTCTGAATATACATTGAACAGTAGTGGGAAGAGAATTCATCCCTGTCTTACTCCTCTGAGAATTTTTTGACCTGGCGTTGTTTCATTATCCACCTTGACGACAGCTGTTTGATTCCAGTAAAGATCTTCTATGCAACGAATGTCTTTTTGATCTATATCGAGTTGTTTTAGTATATGTACGAGTTTATGATATTATACTCGATCGAAGGCTTTTTCATAATCTATAAAGCACAGCATTACATCTTTCCTTTGATTGTAGCAGGTAGCAGTTCTGAGCTAGCACTTGGGTTGCAACTAGTGCTTCCCTGGTACCCAGGCCTTTTCTAAATCCAAATTGTGAGCAACCAATAACCTTATCGCATTTTGTGGAGATTCTGTAGTGAAGAACTTTGAGGAATATTTTTAAATAATGGTTTATCAGAGTTATGAGTCGGTGGTCTTGACACTTTGTTGCGTTGTTCTTTTTTGGCAAAAGGATAAAGGTAGATACAAGCCATTGGACAGGGAATTTTCCTTTTTTATAGATTTGGTTGAAAAATCTTTGGAGTATCGTAAGTCCCTCTTCATCTAACAACCTGAGTAACTCAACAGAAATTTGATCAGGTCCAATTGCTTTCCCGTCTTTCGAGGTATTTATTGCCCTAGTAGTTTCTTCAATTGTGATCTCGGGACCAGATAGGTTGTTAATATCTATCACTTTTTCCTGAACGACTTCTATCTCAGGCCTCTAGTCTCCAAAGACATTTAGTCTCTTATGTAGACTGTGGCCATCATGTTGTTTTTTAACTGTTCCATTTCCTCACACTGTTTCTTTAGCCACTTATTTTTTGCCGTTCTCCCTTCTTATGCTTTGTTGTTGTTCTCGATATTTGTCTCGATTTCCTTGGTTTTTATGTTTTCTTCTTTCTTCGAACATTGCCAGGATTTCGTCAGTCATCCAACTTTTCTTTTGTATTTTTTGTTTATAATCTAATTCTTTTTTAACTGTATCCGTCATTGTTTCCTCTATGGCTCTCCATGTGTTATCCAAATTAACTTCTCTTTCTAGTTCTACTTTTGTATTCTTTGTTTAACATCTTATTCTTAATTCGTGTGTGTGTGTGTGTGTGTGTGTGTGTGTGTGTATGGGGGGGGTGTGGGTGTGTGTGTATGGGGGGGTGTGGGTGTGTGTGTGTATGTGTGGGAAATACGACCCTCGGTTTAACAATTAAGGTGTCATATCTGCATTCGTAAAGTGGGTATTTACTGTGGTTATGAATCCACTTTTCATAGGAGTAGGTATCAATACAAGCATCAGCCAAAGGAGGGGAACGTTTTTTTGACCAGTAACGATTGGTGAGATTTTCAATATTAACTAAGTTAATTTTATTAGACAAATACATATTACATGACCTGTATTTAACCATATGTTTTGCAGCTAAATACTGTCTACGAAGATATAAAGGAGGTGCTTCAGCAAGAATTGCATGATTTGGTGTGATGACAACATCACGCCCAAGCATAACTTAAGTGCTTTAGCTTGGATGCGATCCAATATGTTTAAGTTACTGGTAGAAGCTGATCCATATAGTGTACACCCATAATCCACAATCGATCTTATATAAGCTCTATAGAACATGAGAGACGTATTAGGGTGAGCTCCCCAACTTTCTCTGCATATAACTTTGAGTAAATTTGGACCTTTCTCACATCTTTGCTTAATATAGCTAATATTATAATATATAGCTGGTCCATAGCAATTTACTATCCAGGACAATGCCTAAATACTTATAACGAGTAACTGAAGATATAGTATAATCATAGGTAGTAATAAAATTGTGTGTCCGTAATCTGTGCCTAGTAAAGCACAGTTGGACCGATTTATCAGATGATATACTAAAACCAGAATAGGAAAGCCACCTCTTTAAACATATCACATCATGGTTCATTTTTTGCAAACAGAGATCATATGTCTTATTGGTGACAAATATCGTCCGCATACTGTACTATTTTAATACTGTCATCCAACAGATCATGCAAATCAGTTGTATATATATATATATATATATATATATATATATATATATATATATATATATATATATATATACATATATTAAAAAGTAAAGGACTTAGAATAGATCTTTGAATAAGTACAATTAAAAATAGTTAATTACCTCTTATTAAATTAAACACAAAAATTACCCAGTCCAACACAACCTGCTGTTGTTTCTCATTGAACTGGTACTCGTCCTGCACTCTCCACAAACAATCAGCTAAAAAATCCAGAAACCAAAACTGAATTAAATTGTACTGGAACTGCTTGCAACCATAAACTTCAGCTAACCGTTTAATGGTTTCCTTGACGCCACTCTTTCGTACCCAAGGGTTTTTTGTCAATTTAGGAAGACGGGCCGGGACCGGAGTAACTTCGTAATCTTGGATAAGATTGCTCGGGGTCGATGGAGGCACTGGAAGATGATTGGAACATACCTCATCTATAATAAATATTGCAGTTAGTTTATGTAGTTTTACAGTACAGAATGGTGCAAATGAAAGAAATAAATTATTTATTTCGTAATCTACTATTTATAATGGGAAATAAGCCTCAATTTTACCAAAAAAAGATTTTATTAACGTTTCGAAGCCCAAATCGGGTTTCATTGTCGAAAACAAAAAAAATAAATTTATATATTTATTTCGTAACCCGGGACTCTATGAAAAAATGCCGAACCAGGTCGATTTTTATTTTTAAATTGTGATTTTTTGGTATATACATATATATCATACTAGTGACGTCATCCATCCGGGAGTGATGACGTAATCGATTTTTCTATGAGAATAGGGGTCGTGTGCTAGCTTATTTGAAAGGTTATTTAATTCTTTCTATAATAATATAAACTTTAGAAAGCTTTAGAAACAATAGATCGACGACAGAGCAAATATTTAACATAAAAGAAATCCAAACAAGCTGCTACGAACATAAAATGGTTTTATGTGCACTATTCATAGATTTTAAGCAGGCCTATGACAAAATTAATAGAAAAAAATGTATGAAGCCCTACGGCAAATGGAAATACCAGAAAAACTAATCAAGTTAATAAAAATTACCTTAAATATGACATCTAACGAAATAGTGTGGAACAGTCACAAATCGGAAGAGTTTATAGTCAAAAAAGGACTTAGACAAGGTGACCCTCTATAAACTGTGTTATTTAACCTAGTTTTGGAAACAATTGTAAGGAACAGCAGAATAGAAACACAAGAAACGATCTACCGTAACGAACATCAATGCATGGCCTACGCCGACGACCTTACACTGCTAGCAAAAACTAATACCGAATTAAAGAAAATCATGAGAAGATTAGTCAGAGAGGCAAAAAATTCGGCCTAGAAATAAATGAAGAAAAGACGAAGTATATGGTGATAGGCAACACAGAAAGAGAACCTGTAGATATGCTAAAGTTAACAGCGTTCGATGGAAAAGAATATAAATTTAAACGAGTAAAGCACTTTACATATCTAGGTGCCATTATAGATGAAAAATGACACGAGCAAAACGAACTAAAGCACAGGATAGCTAAAGGTAACCGAAAGGTCGGCAGTTTAAACAAATTATTAAAGTCAAATTACGTATCAAGAAAGACGAAAATTAGAATATACCAAACTATAATAAGAGCAACAGTCACCTACGGATGTGAAACATGGATACTAAACAAAACAGAAGAAGAAATGATAGAGAGATGGGAACGCAAGGTACTGAGGACTATTTTCGGGGGAAAAATACGGCAGACGGTTGGCAAAGAAGAACTAATCAAGAATTAAGGATGCTTTACAAGGAACCAACTATAACAAGATACACAAAGGCACAAAGAATCAGGTGGGCAGGTCATGTCGAGAGGATGGATAGGTCAAGAATGCCAAAGAAGATACTATTAAGAAGACCAGTTAGTACAAGGAGACGAGGTAGACCAAGAAAAAGATGGCACGAAAAGTTTCAAGAAGATATAGGATCGATGGAAATTACAGACTGGAAAGAGAAAGCGAAAAACAGGATACAGTGGAGAAACATAGTGCAGCAATTTTTACATAGACATTAAATCAAATTATACAGGGTGTAACAAAAATACAGGTCATAAATTTAATCACATATTCTGGAACCAAAAATACTTCGATTGAACCTAACTTACCTTAGTACAAATATGCACGTAAAAAAAGTTACAGCCCTTTGAAGTTACAAAATGAAAATCGATTTTTTCCAATATATCGAAAACTATTAGAGATTTTTTATTGAAAATGGACATGTGGTATTTTTATGGCAGTAGTATCTTAAGAAAAAATTATAGTTAAATTTGGACACCCCATAAAAATTTTATGGGGGTTTTGTTCCTTTAAGCCCCCCCAAACTTTTGTGTACGTTCCAATTTAATTAGTATTGTAGTACCATTAGTTACACACAATGTTTTAAAAATTTTTTTGCCTCTCAGTACTTTTTCGAAAAATCAGTTTATATCGAGATATTTTGAATATATTTGTCAAATCCACCACATATTTGTATATGGTTAAGTACGATTATGGAAACTTGGTAATAATATGAACAGTTATTTTTGATTTACACTTTTAGGTATATTTTGAACCATATTAAAAAAGGATCCACATCTCGATAAAAGATGCCTTATCAAAAAAATACAAAGAGGGAAAAAAGTTTTAAAAACACTGTGTTTAACTAATGGTATCGCAGCAATAGTTTAATTGGAACGTACACAAACATTTGGGGGGTTTAAAGGAACAAAACCCCCATAAAATTTTTATGTAAACATATTACAAAAGAAGCTGCAACTCGATAAAAACCGCCTTATCGAAAAAATACTAGGAGGCAAAAAGGTTTTAAAAGTATTTAATTCAACTAATGGTACCACAAAAATAATTTAATTGGAACGTACACAAAAGTTTGGGGGGGTTTAAAGGAACAAAACCCCCATACAATTTTTATGGGGTGTCCAAATTTCACTATAATTTTTTCTTAAGATACTACTGCCATAAGAATACCACATGTCCATTTTCAATAAAAAATCTCTAATAGTTTTCGACATATTGGAAAAAATCTATTTTCATTTTGTAACTTCAAAGGGCTGTAACTTTTTTTATGTGCATATTTGTACTAAGGTAAGTTAGGTTCAATCGAATTATTTTTGCTCCCAGAATATGTGATTAAATTTATGACCTGTATTTTTGTTACACCCTGTATAATAAATATAAGACATTAGTATATATTGTCATTTGTATTATGTAAAATTGTTATTGTTAAGTTGTAAAGCCGTAGGCCTCCAAGGTCTGTAGAGCAAGTTAAATAAAAATAAATAATATAAACTTTGACATAATTATTTATACGGGTGTCCAAAAAAAGATTTTTTTTAATTAAATTAATTTACAAAAAAAGAAGAAGGTATGGAATTTATTTAACTCAAAATACATTTTACTGCTGTTATAAAACAGAAAAAAATGTTTGCTTGACAAATAAACATTGTTTTTCGCTTAAATTCAATATTCACCTGCCTATTATCAGTGTGAACATTTTTAATTTAAGCGAAAAGCAAAGCTTATTTTTGAAATAAACATTTTCTTCTGTTGACTGACAGCAGTAAAATGTATTTTGAATAAAATAAATTATATAATATATTCTTCTTTTTGTGTCATAAAACAGAAAAAAATGTTTGCTTGACAAATAAACTTTGTTTTTCTCTTAAATTCAATATTCAAGCTGCGACCCACCGTTGCGTTAGTAGTTTGAACATTTAGTAAGAGAAAAGCAAAGTTTATTTGTGAAACAAACATTTTTTTGTCAACTGACAGCAGTAAAATGTATTTTGAATCAAATAAATTACACGTATTCTCTTTTTTGTGTCAATTCAAGCTCATCAATTGTCAATCAAGAGAAGCTCGCATCCTCGAGAGCAGAGTCACCGAACTGGATATAGCCTGGAGCGAGGACTAGAGGACCGAGCAAGCAATACAGATCGATGATAAGTCCCTAAAAAGTGACTTTATACAGATAGCGGGAATAGAGCGCCTCACGCTGGCCTGCATTGTTCGAGATAGAGTTTCGTGTGGGAGTCCTTGTACCCTGGACTCCCACATGATAAGCACTTTACTGATAGAGAGCCCCTATAGCGCATCAGAGTGCTATCGATGACGAATTGGATAGTCTGAAATATTGGTACGGGGTAGAGTGATTGCTGCTTACGTGAATATGATATGCTCGTCCCGATGAATATTACCCGAGTATCATTCCTACGGGGTGTGCAAGTCTCTCAGAATGGGTTAAATAGTATTGCTTGCTTGCTTGCCCTCAGCTTTGTTATATTGTGTGCCTTCTCCCTCTCAGGCATTGGATGTTAGGTGATATGACTCTTGAGATAAACAGCTCCCCACTCCTCAATCTATCCGGTTAGAGACTTTAAAGTGCAGACACACATCATTTGAAAAAGGCACTCTGCCGAAACAGTTGTAGTAATATTAACTTACAATCAATTTTGTGGAAGTAATGACAACAAAAGTTTTTCAGTATTTTATTGTTAAATGGACGACGTAGAATTAGAATCGACGTAGATAGATTCAGAATTATTATTATAAAATAATATTCAGGGGTGAAGTGTTATCAAGCTCTGTGGAGCTTATTATAGAAAATAGTAGATAAAACAAAAAAATACATAGAAAAAGAATTAGGAGACGAAAATATAGTGAGAATAATTAAATTAAAATTATTAGCCTAAATAGAACACCGTCATCAGAAGACCGAAAAACGAGATTATTCAAAAAACTGCGGGTTGGACCCCTATCCAATGAAGAAGGCTAAGGGAGGACTAGCACAAGATTGTGACATGACATCGAAAATAACAAAAATCATGAAAATAAAACACGGAAAAGATAAATGCAGAAATAGGTTGGAATGGAGACAGATAACGAAACATACAATAAATTATTGTAGGGCAGTCAATGAGGGTATGTGGCTCCGAATTCCATCCTACTATATCGATTTACGTGATAATTTCACAGTAAGTAGGGAATAGCCCAAGAAACAAAGTCTACCCTATGCCGATGTGTGCTTTTGTCTTGGGGGCTGTTCCCTTCTCGTGGGTGGAAAATTTTTTGCTTAAATAATTACGGAAGTTTCTAGAGAACCTAATACTAAGCAAAAACTGTTCTATAATTTTTTTTCGAAAACTCAATACTTTTTGAGTTATTCCTGGTTGAAAATTGGCCATTTTCATTGAAACATTACACCTTTTCAAACGGTTTTTTTGCGAATACCTTAAAAACTATGCATCTAACTAAAAAAACTATATAAAGCATTTTTGTAGCTTATAAAATAATAAAGAGATTATTTCCTTTACGAATCTTCTAGTTATAACAGAAAAAGAGATATGGTAAGTGAAAAAAACTTGTTTTCTTGGTGCATGCTCAAATCAGTGTATTTAACTTGAAATAACAGAGAAACGGTCGATTTTAGGTGTATAATGCTACCAATAACTTTTGTTGTGCTTGAAAAGACCTATAAATTAAGCAATATTAAATGTCAATTACATTCAAACTATGCGAGATAAACTGTAAAAAATTTTATGACTAACACATCTTTATGACATGACAACACACTTTATCCACACGAATTTAAATGCATCGTTTTCCTTCTACAATACATTTTACTATAGTGTTCTTTTTATGTTAAAAAAGTTGGACGGGTTTAAAATTAATGGTTTTTGAAAAAAATAAGATCAAATAATTATTGAGCGCATTTTTAAATTTTCTTAAAAGTCTTCCTATTTCTCCATGTAACTCGAAAATGGTAAGATATGCCAAAAAAAAGATGCCATACAAAAATGTAGGTTTCCTCTAGGTTAACATTTTGATTTTATTTGTTATAACAGTATCTCTTATCATTTTCAAGTTACATGGAGAAAAAGGAAGATTTTTAAGAAAATTTAAATATGCGCTCTATAATTTGATTTTAATTTTTTTCAAAAACCATTCATTTTAAATCCGCTCAACTTTTTGAACATGAAAATAACACTGTATTAAATGTATTGTAGAATGAAAAGGATGCATTTAAATTCTTGTGGATGAGGGGTTAAATATACTTCTCAATTTTTTTCTTAAAATTCGTTAGTCATCAATTTTTTGCAGCATGTCTCGCTTAGTTTGAATGTAATCGACATTTAATATTGCATATTTGAAAGGACTTTTCAAGCGCAATAAAAGGAATTGTAGGCATTATACACCTAAAATCGACCGTTTCTCTGTTATTTCGAGTTGAATACACTAATTTGAGCATGCACCAAAAAAACAAACTCTTTTTACCTACCATGTCTCTTTTTGTGTTATAATTAGAAGATTGAAGAAGGAACAAATCTCTTTGATTTTTTATGAGCTACAAGAATGTTTTATATAATTTTTTTCGTTAGATGCATTGTTTTTAAGGTATTCGCAAAAAACCGTTTGTAAAGGTGTTATATTTCAATAAAAATGGCCAATTTTTAACCACGAATATCACAAAAAGTATTGAGTTTTCGAAAAAAAAATTATAGAACAGTTTTTGCTTAGAATTAGGTCCTCTAGCAACTTCCGTAGTTGTTTAACCAAAAAATTTTCCACTCCCGAGAAGAGGTGGGAACCGCCCCCCAAGGCAAAAGCACACATCGGCCTAGGGTAGACTTTGAATAAGTAGATATTTTCAGCAGTGGCGGCTCGTGATTTTTACAATAGGGGAGGCTATACCTAACTGTAAAATATCTAGACAAATTTGCTCTAGCAAAAAAATGCGCCAAAAAATGTAATTTAAGGCCCCATTTTTTGACCATTTTTTATTTATATTTCATAATATCATCCTAATTCATAATTTCATGATATCATATCATTTTAAAAATAGTTAGTCTAATTGTAAAAGTTTAATACCAAAGTTTGTGTCGTTTATTTGTTAACAATTCCATCTATTTGTAAATAGATACCTCGCATATCAAAATAAATACAGATTTGAAGTTTTGCAGTCCATACATAATGAAGCTTCAAATTTTTTAAGATACTCAACTGAATTTTTTAATTCTAAACGCGGCCTACTGCGAATTCAAAAACACCATATATTACCGATATTTTGCTTTGAGTTAGAGATATATCGGAAAAAGTTATTTGAGCAAGTTGTTCCAAATAATATTATAACCCCACATACCAAATTTAATAACAAAATGCGCACTTTTAGATTTTTCATTATTTTTAGTCAGGACCCTAAAATTCGTTGTCCTAAGACGCACGCAACCACGCAACGGAGCCGAGAAGCTATTCTGCCTCCCTTGGTATATCTCCGGGCAGCGTGTGATGGCACCGTAGATGCCACTGTTAGGAGACCGGGTCTCCTTAAAGGCCTGCTGCGCTGCACGGAGCATTAGCAACGGAGACTGCTGGGCTTCTCGGCTCCGTGCTCCGTTCATGCATCTCGGGATAACCCAGGGTCCTGTCTACAATAATATGTAATAAAACTGAGACGCGATCATGCATTCTAATGCTAATGCTCCGTACGTATGGATAATTAGTGATAATATGGAATTTACACGTTGTATAATAGTGAGAGTGCTTGTTATTTTCGCGATTCATGATAAACAAAACAGTGTAGAGTGTGTAAAAAATTTATGGGGAGGCTGAGCCTCCCTTGCCTCCTCTGACGAGCCGCCACTGATTTTTAGGCTATTCTTAAAATTTCATTAAAATCCATGCAGTAGGATAGAATTCGGAGGTAATAACATGTTCTTGCTCTCATTGACTGCCCTATTGGCTGGATTCTAACAAGCTCTTTAAAAAGAAGTAAGTACTAAAAGACAACTTAGTCCAAAATAGTGTAGTCATAATGAAATGCAAAGCAATGTAAATACCTATATCATCAAAAATTTGAATGGACTGGCCTCCAAGAACTTTAAATTCATGTGGTTTGTCTTCGACAAATTTCAGATTCACACTATTTATGGTATCCCGTTTTTGGGAACTCCTCCGGGAATGTTTGTCTATCTTTGATAAATTTGCATCCTGTTGGTCGTCACCAATTGATTTTTTGGTTTTCTTATCTACTTTCTTTGACATAACTGAATATATTGATACGTTGTTATATATAACATACCAAATATATTATTTTAGTGACAGTTATTAATCTATTATGACAAGGTAACCTATAAGGACAACCATTGTTTTTATATATCGTGAGAAAGTTACTTTATTTCAAGAAATCATAGGAAAATAATTAAGAAAATTGGAAGACCGCCAAATTGATATATAAAACTTTTTCTACTCGGTCCACTCAGCTTATAGTCCAGAGAAATAATGTTTTTGTCGAGACACTTGAGCAGCCAGGTTGCAAATGGGTTTTTTGGGTACTACATACCTAATACATTATAAATACAAAAATGCCCGTCACAGTTGGGACGAGAATTTTAGTTATTAAGAAAAAATTAGGGTCAAAAATGGCAGTTTTTTAGTTTAAATCGCTACAGGTAAAACCAAAGTAATTAAATATATTATTTATAGTATTCATTCTGTTAGTAGATGAGCAAAAGTTTAAAATGGTAATTATTGAATTTTGGTTCGATCATTTGTTGCTTCGAAAATTGCAAAATAAGAATAAAATTGCGAAAATAAAAAATTTGCTATAACTTTTGCGAAAATAAACTTAAGACTTTTATATTGCATGAAAAGTTGAGTCAAACAGTTGATATAATGCACAAAAAAGTTCAAGACCATTCGTCAATTAGTTTAAATTTTATTCAATTTGTTTATCCCAAAGAGTTTTTTTGCAACGTTATTGTTCAGAAAATAATGATATAGCAATTCTGTGAAAACCACATAAAAAAATACTTATATTTTCACAGCGTTTAAAAAATCAACAAATAGTCATTTTTATCATTTCGAAAAGATTTTACTAAAATAGAGTCATTTTTGATTTGTTAACAATTTGAATAGCTTTGTTAATATTGACTGTAGAGTAAATATATAGACTGTGTAGTAAAAACTTTTTGAAGTTCATTACGGTGAAAGTTAGCCACTTTTATTATTTAATTCACAGTTACTTCTACACTCAGGTGCAAAAAAATCGATCCACTTAAAAATTTGGTCATTTTTGATGTCTCGAATTTCCTAAACCTGTTGTTGCATTTAAGTGATTTTTTACCATGTTATAGCCTTATTCATTAAGAGTATCGTTGCAATAGACATTATTTCTAGACAGGTAAACTGTCATTTTATACCGGGTGTACGAATCAAACTGTGTTTTTTCTCGAATTCGCATCAGCCTGTGGACTATTCTAGCAATTATAAAATACTGAACTTAAAACCCAACTATAGCCCCAGGTTTTCTTAACATTCTTTTTTTAGATCCATTCGCTCATGTTGGATAAAAAAAGTTAGGTACTTTAACGACTGGCCATGTTCATCATAAATACAGGGTGTTTCTAAATAAGTGCGACAAACTTTAAGGGGTAATTTTACGTGAGAAAATAATGACAGTTTGCTTTATAGCCATATGTCCGCAAACGCTTCGTTTTCGAGATACGGGATGTTCATTTTGTTAGAAACTGATGATGTACTTATTGCTTTAAAACCAGTTGAGATATGTAAATCAAATTTGGTGGGTTTGAAGACGTAGTTATTGCACATATTTTGACATACAATTAAGAATTTTATATTCACCATTGGCGTGCATAGGGTAATATTATCGGTCATAATACCCGTTTGCGCGCCAATGGTGAATATTAAATTCTTAATTGTATATCAAAAAATGTGCAATAACTCTGTTTTAAAACCCACCAAATTTTATTTGCATATCTCAACTGGTTTTAAAGCAATAAATAAGTCGTCAGTTTGTAAGAAAATTGAACATGCTGTATCTCGGAAACGAAGCGTTTGCGGACATATGATTATAAGGCAAACTGTCATTATTTTCTCATATAAAATTACCCCTTCAAGTTTGTCGCACTTATTTAGAAACACCCTGTACTGAAGACGAACATGGACAGTTGTTAAAGTACCTTACTTTTTTATTAGCCAACATAAGCGAATGAATCAAAAGACAAAATGTTAAGAAAACCTGAGGCTGTAGCTGGGTTTCAGTCTCAGTATTTTGTAAATGCTAGAATAGTCCACAGTGTGATGCGAACTTTACGAAAAAAACACTGTTTGATTCGTACACCCAGTATACAATGACAGTTTAACTGTCTAGCAACAATATTATTACAGCGATATTGCCAATAAATAAGGCTATATCGCGGTAAAAAAAATCATCTGAATCGGAAAACAGGTTTAGGAAATTCGAAAGATTAAAAATGACCAAATTTTTAAGTGGATAGATTTTTTTGCACCTCAGTGTGTATTCATAAAATTCTCATGTAACAGTGTTAGTAATCATACTCCTCCGAAACGGCTTGACCGATTTTTATGAAATTTTACACGTATATTCTGTAGGACTGAGAATAGGTTGTAATCTATCTTTTATACCCATAAGTTATAAGGGGGGTTGCCCCTCTGACATTTTTTTTATTTTTTTGGACAAAGTTGTCTACCCTAATTTTATATGAAGTTGAATTAAAAAATACATACAACCCTTAATTTTTAAAATAAGAAAATCTACGGTATCGTCTTGATTAAAATCTGTCTTCCTCCATCCCCCAATAGAACTATTTCTAGGTCTACCTGTTGTCAAGGAGGCTCTAAGGAAGACAGATTTTTACCATTCCGACCGTAGATTGTCGATATAAATTAAAATAATGTATATCGCAGTATGGATAGAACGCCCTCTAACGGGGAATAAGCGAAATGAATTTCGACTCAATTCAAGCTTTCTGCTTAACCCAGGTATAAACATACCAAAAGGCACCGCCAGGAAAACATTCCACTTTGCGGTTCAGAGAGCCCATATGAAACGAGTCTTTGTACTCTATGCAGAGTATGGCATTAACAAAATAAGAAAATCTACGGTATCGTTTTGATTAAAATCTGTCTTCCTCCATCCCCCGATAGTACTATTTCTAGGTCTACCTGTTGTCAAGAAGGCTCTAAGGAAGACAGATTTTTACCATTCCGACCGTAGATTGTCGATATAAATTAAAATAATTTATATCGCAGTATGGATAGAACGCCCTCTAACGGGGAATAAGCGAAATGAATTTCGACTCAATTCAAGCTTTCTGCTTAACCCAGGTATAAACATACCAAAAGGTACCGCCAGGAAAACATTCCAAAAATGAATAACCATTTTCAATTTCGTTGCAAAACGAAAATACAGCCGAACAATATTCCAGTCCAATCAGAGAGTGCTGCAAGCACCTCTACCGGTTTCGAAACTTATTAGTCTCTCATCAGGAGGCACATATGCTGCTCTCCCTGATCCAACCAAAACAAACCCCAGCGTGCAGTCTCGAATTGCAACGAACGAAATGGCATAGATGCCCTAGCGGCAACTGCTAGCAAAAGACTAAGTTTTCACTCTAATGGCATATAGCATATCCCACCAGAATGAAAACAATGGGAACCTTCTCTGGTAACACCTCCGAGGCTTCTACAATTTGCAAGCCATACGGATGCTGAGACTAAGGAAGATGAGGGAATTCTACAATTTACAATTCACGTCCCATCTGCTCAGCGCGGTAAAGTTCCAACGAGACTGGTTCCCTTCATACTCCACACAGAGTAAATGTAAATCAAAAATGAATAACCATTTTCAATTTCGTTGCAAAACGAAAATACAGCCGAACAATATTCAAGTCCAACATTCCACTTTGCGGTTCATATGGGCTCTCTGAACGTTATTATTTTCTGAACAATAACGTTGCAAATAGAAGTAATAAAGCATGCACAGATAATATTAACACATTAAGAAACATTGTAGAACAAACAATAGAATGGCAGAGCAAAATCTATATAAATTTCATTGACTTTAGACAAGCCTTTGACCGGAATAACAGAGCAAAAAAGGGAGAAATAATAAAGAGATATGGAATTCTATTAAAATACATAAGAATTATCAAAATGTTCTATGAAAACTATACCGCACAAATCATGCACAATGGGAAACTCACAGAACCAATCAACATAGGCAGTGGAGTCAGACAGGGGTATTCTATCTCCAACCATATTTTTGAACTTAATCGACTGGGTCATGAAGAAGGCAATGAAAAATAAAACAGGAATTAGATGGAATGCTTGAAGATCTAGACTTTGCGGATGATATATGTATGGTGTCCAAAAAAAAGACAACATATGCAGAAAAAAAAACAGAAAAGGTGACAAAAGAAGCAAGAAAAATAGGATTAGAGATTAACACAAGAAAAACCAAACTTATGAAGATAAATACGGAAAGAGAAATGGGTATATTCATTGAAGGAGAAGTAGAAAATGTACAGAAGTTTTGCTATCTGGGAAGCATAATAGACGCTAGCGGTGGAATAGAAGAGGAAATTAATGGAAGGATAACTAAAGCCCAAAATGCATTCTATATGCTAAAGAAAACATGGGAGTCCAATAAATTAACAACCAAAACCAAAATCAGGATATTTAATACAAATGTAAAGAGAATTTTGCTATATGCAGCAGAAACTTGTAAAATAGAGAAAAAGATTATACAAAAGGTTCAAACATTTATAAATATATGCCTTAGACGAATATTGCAAATATATTGGCCAAATCGGATAAGTAACAAGGAACTTTGGAGAAAAACCAATCAAGAGCCGATAGCCAAAACGATAAATAGGCGCAAATGGAGGTTTCTTGGACAAACATTAAGGAAAAATGAAGATGATATAACCAAACAAGCCCTGGATTACCAACTAACTGGAAAAAGAAAACAAGGCAGACCAATGACGTCCTGGAAATGAAATATTACCAGAGAGCTAGAACACAATGTCGATATAAGTCGAATTAAGGTGGATATCTTTTCAGTTAGATCCTAAATATATACTAGAAAAATTAATAGCAAATAAAAATAAAATAAAAAAAAATAAAAAAATTAATAGCAGTCTTTCGCAATCAAATTTTACGTTATCTATTTAGAGTGAAATTGCTGAAATTTTCATTACGTTATTTACATAACATTTTCTTTTACAAAACAATCTACAAAAGTCTTTTTTTTTTATATACAATCAATTGAAAAACAATGAAAACAGTTATTTGTACGACACCGTACAAGCAAAGATTTATGAGGTACTATTAAAAACAAAATATTTATTATCCCTTCTCCTGGTCGTAAGAACTAAATAATTAAGGTAGGATTAAAAAAGCAATAAATTTTGAAAACACTAGTCATTATTTGCTCTAACAGAAAGCAAAGGGGTAGACGAAACATGAGATTTTTTTTTTTTTTTTGATGAATAAAATTCAACGAAAATGTCTAACTCTCAGTTATCCCCTCGTAACATAAGAGACAGGAATGTGGATGGAAAATTAACTACGATAAGGCTAATAATAAAATCGATCTAGAAGAAGAAAATAGATCTTGTCCCACGTTGGTCAGCGTCATTTTTATGTGTGGCAATAAAATGGAAAGGAAAAAAAATTGTCAACACATATGGGATGAACGAAGGCTCCGTTGCTCAGAATCAGTTAGAGGTGTGGGGTGGTTCTTTATAGTTTCTTATTAGCTGGGAAATATATGAATAATAGACAAAAAAATTAAAAAAAGGAAAATAGCTACTAGAGCTAAATTAGTACACAATGGACAAAAGGATTAAATAAACAATGAATCAATATTAAGCCAAAAGGGCGCCACTTTGATCTTTTAGTTTTAAAAGGGAAGACAAAGAAAAACTCTTTAGATAAAACAAACAACAAATTAAAAGGCAACTAAATAAAAATAATCTTTTCAAGATAAATATAAAGTATATAAAGAAAAAAAGATAAATAAAACCTACCTGGTTGTTTCTTACACACTTGACCAGAGAGAAGGGAGATGGATAATTATTTACAAGCCAACATTATTGAAAATTAATACTATTTATTAAACAAAAAATTATAAAAAAAGAATTATAAAAAAAGAAAAGAATTATAAGAAAAATTCTTAACAAAACGACGGTACCAAGAACAAAGTCCTATAAAACGTTTAATTTCTGTGGTATTGGTAGGTCGCGGATAATTAATCATTGCCGCTATTTTATCTGGATCTGAACGCAGACAATTATCACCAACAATATAGCCAAGATACTTTAATTGGGTCCTAAAAAACTCGCATTTCTCAACATTTATGGTAAGATTGGCCTCTTTGAGTTTTTCTTTTACTTGATGAAGAAGCGAAATATGCTCTTCAAACGTATTAGTACAGATGATTATATCATCAAGATAACAAAAAATATAAGGTTCAAATTCGGGACCAAAGATTGCATCTACCAACCTTTGTTGGGTTTGTGCTGAATTACATAAGCCAAATGGAACTACTGTGAATTGGAACGATCCTCGCCCAATTACAGCAAAAGCAGTCTTCTCTCGTGAAGCAGGGTCCAAAGGAATTTGCCAAAACGCCTTTTTGAGATCAATAGAACTAATATATTTTGCACCTCTAAGCAAAGACAATATACGATCTATATTAGGTAGAGGATAAGCATCGTGACGAGTAACTTCATTCAAAGATCTACCGTCGAAACAAAATCTGTATTCACCAGTTTTCTTTTTAACAAGGAGGACTGGCGAGCACCAAGGACTATTAGAAATGTCAACAACACCAAGACGTAACATCTCGTCCAATTCATCATTTAAAATTTTTGACATATAGGGTGACATTGGGAATGGCCGTTTTTTGAAGGGTTTTGCATCACCGGTATCAATTGTTAACATGATTTTGTCAGTGCGACCTATTCCTGAATCATTATTTACTTCATCGAAACTAAGAACAACGTGATCTGCAAATTCTCTCTGCTCGGGACCAACAGAATCCACTGAACACAAAGAAGGAAATGAATCAACTAAAGAAGCGGATGCCAAGCTATCACTGCTGTTATCGACACTCCATGTATTCTGTTTGAAATCCATTTGGAGGGAAAATTTCGAAGCGAAATTACCACCAAGCATAAAAGTAAGAGGTATCGATGGGACTACAATACAACTAATGATATGACAAATTCCACTGGCCTCTATAGGCAAATCTACAATTCCAATTATCTCCCTCTTCGAATCGTCTGCCAGAATGACTTCTTTGTACTCACATTTATTAATTTTTACCTTATTTTTCTTAAGAAACTCCAATCCCAACGAACCAACTAATGTAGTAGAACAACCTGTATCTAGCAGCAATGTAAACCATTGAGAGAATATTCGTACCTTAAGATGAGGCCTTTTATCACCCTTTTTGGAAAGAATAACAGGAGAAACCTGTACACTAGAATTACTGACTTTAGACTTATTTTTATTAGGTTTCGATTGAGTGAATAAGCGAGAACGTTCGGGTTTGAACTTAGAACTAGAAACACAACCACCGAACATGAAGGTTTCATCGTTCAGTTTTTTGAGCACCTTGGACAAGAAGGTTTTGTGAACCCTTCCTTTCCACATCCAAAACAAAATCTATGCAACGGTTGCCTACATTCAGGAAACGTATGATTTATTTTTCTACAGTTCCAACATATTACATTAGATCTATTATTAGCAGAGTTGCTAACGGAAGGCAAAGGAGATTTATCACGATTTTGGGTTGGGGGTTTAGAAAATTTCTTTTTATTCTTGTTAGATACATTGCGGTCCTGATCAACAAAAGAGACACTAGAAGAATGTTCCTTTTTTCCTTGGGGCAATAATTGCGCATTGTTTTCTAGTTTTCTAATTACCGAAGATAATTCATCTATTGTATTGGTATCTATTAAAGCGATCAAAGGAATATACTCGGGCAATATATTTTGTCTAAGATGTTTAATAAGAGTCTTCTCCAAAGGAGCAACCGTGAGACGTCTGGACAAAGCCAAAATTTGTGCCTGGAAGAGTGCAAAGGACTCGTTCCTTTTTTGCTTTCTTAATTTTATCTGATTCCACAACTCTTCATCGAAGTCATGGGGTAAAAATGTAGCTTTAACAAGGGTTGTTAGCTCTTGCCAATTAGACACAGTACCACGGATACTTCTAAACCAAATAGCTGCACTACCTGTAAAAAGTTCCACTGCAGAACGGAAAAGAACTTCTTTAGAGATATTTCTCGAATCAGCCATGTCCTGTATTTTTTCGAGAAAAGAAAACACGGCCTTAGGATCACCATTAAACTTTATATTCCAGTCTGTTAAGTTAATTGGGTGTGAAACATTTACAATAGGCGGGAGCGGTTGAACTACCGACTGAGCAGTTGAAGTGCTAGGCAAAGAAACTGACTGAGCAGTCACTACTGCCTCATCAAGTCTACCTTCCAGTAATAAACAAGTTGAAGAAACTTCATCCCTATACTCTATCTCATCATTTTCACTACTATCGACTGGTAATCGCCCAATCCTCAAAGATAGGTGACACAAACGCGCTTTCGCCCTTCTATAAACAGAATCATTAATATTACCATCAAACTCATCAACTAAAGAAGAAATGTCACTCAAAATTTTATCAATATCAACTTTTTCCGTATCAAATACTAGAACATTTGTAAGAAGATTAATTTCACCTTCTTTCCTAAGAAGTTTTCTAAGCATAGTTTTCTTGTCGGAAAGAGATTTCTTGGTCTTGACTCCTCTAATATATAGTTCATAGTCAATCTCGTCAACTTTCAGGAATTGAACAACTGAAGAATCCATTTTCTCCGCTCAAAACAAAGAAAATCAAACCAAATAACGAACAAAACAAACACAGACAAGAAAACGTCGATATAAGTCGAATTAAGGTGGATATCTTTTCAGTTAGATCCTAAATATATACTAGAAAAATTAATAGCAAATAAAAATAAAATAAAAAAAAATAAAAAAATTAATAGCAGTCTTTCGCAATCAAATTTTACGTTATCTATTTAGAGTGAAATTGCTGAAATTTTCATTACGTTATTTACATAACATTTTCTTTTACAAAACAATCTACAAAAGTCTTTTTTTTTTTTATATACAATCAATTGAAAAACAATGAAAACAGTTATTTGTACGACACCGTACAAGCAAAGATTTATGAGGTACTATTAAAAACAAAATATTTATTATCCCTTCTCCTGGTCGTAAGAACTAAATAATTAAGGTAGGATTAAAAAAGCAATAAATTTTGAAAACACTAGTCATTATTTGCTCTAACAGAAAGCAAAGGGGTAGACGAAACATGAGATTTTTTTTTTTTTTTGATGAATAAAATTCAACGAAAATGTCTAACTCTTAGTTATCCCCTCGTAACATAAGAGACAGGAATGTGGATGGAAAATTAACTACGATAAGGCTAATAATAAAATCGATCTAGAAGAAGAAAATAGATCTTGTCCCACGTTGGTCAGCGTCATTTTTATGTGTGGCAATAAAATGGAAAGGAAAAAAAATTGTCAACACATATGGGATGAACGAAGGCTCCGTTGCTCAGAATCGGTTAGAGGTGTGGGGTGGTTCTTTATAGTTTCTTATTAGCTGGGAAATATATGAATAATAGACAAAAAAATTAAAAAAAGGAAAATAGCTACTAGAGCTAAATTAGTACACAATGGACAAAAGGATTAAATAAACAATGAATCAATATTAAGCCAAAAGGGCGCCACTTTGATCTTTTAGTTTTAAAAGGGAAGACAAAGAAAAACTCTTTAGATAAAACAAACAACAAATTAAAAGGCAACTAAATAAAAATAATCTTTTCAAGATAAATATAAAGTATATAAAGAAAAAAAGATAAATAAAACCTATTCTCCTTTTCATGAACATTTTTCAGTGCGTCACAAATTATAGAAAAAAAGGTAAGTCCGTGATAATACACATTTATGACATTTATTCTAACGTGACATTTTTGTTAAATCTGACAGTTGTCAAATTTTATTTTCAATTTGGAATAAAACCAAATCAATTGTGTCTATTGCATTTATAAAATGGTATTTTCTTTCATTTGTATAGTCTTATAAATTGTACAGATTATATTGATAATATTATTATTTTATTTAATAAATAATTCTTTTTTGATTATGGCGCCATCTATCGACAACTAGAATAATCACCGAACTAGAATAATTACCAAAGTATTCAAAGACGTGCCTTTTTTTCTGTCACATACAATTTAATGCGTTAGAGAGAAATCGAAAAACTGTGACGCACTGAAAAATGATCATGAGAAAAAGAATACCTGGTTGTTTCTTACACACTTGACCAGAGAGAAGGGAGATGGATAATTATTTACAAGCCAACATTATTGAAAATTAATACTATTTATTAAACAAAAAATTATAAAAAAAGAAGTTAAAGTTGACCTCTTTCTGGTTTTACATTTAAGAGGTATTGTCCACAAATACAAATAAATACAACATTAATTAGGTACCTTTGTGTCTCCGCTTTAATGTCCTGCAGCTTCCAACGCAAAGTCCAGGTATACGGTCGTAGCACTTTTCACTTTACTACCACAAAATTACAATACTGATGTGGTACATTTTCGAATTTACAAAAGTATTTAGTTTGAAAAGTTCAGCAATGCTTTACTGGTTTTAATAACTTAAGTAACTTGTTGTGACGTAAATACACGACTTCATTTCACCATGGTTATTAATAAGAACTGCTTAAATGATTAATATGAAATGTGTTCCAAAAGGAACAGGGGGTGTCCTCTAGACGAAAATAAAGGTCGTTGACTGCCGACATCAAACTCTGCAGCCAAATTCACAATCTCCATATTTGCACCTAAATGCAAACTCTCCCAGTGTTTTTTGAAGACATCACTGGACACTACATCATCAGAAGTTCGACCTCTCTCACCCGTTAGCTAATCGATAATCCTCATCTTAGCTACCTCCTCATCGCTCCTACCCTAGAAAACATACCACCTTTCCTTCAGCTCACACACCATGATCCGACCAACCAATCAAGCAAATATTGTCCTTTGCATGACGAAATAATTGACGAATCACGCAACCAATTACAGAAACATGAACAACCCTGAAAAGCACCATTTCTCCCAAAATATCACAAAACGTTAGTCCAGCCACTCAAAAATGAGATACCGTGATTTCAGATGACAAATATTAACCAATGCTAAGCCCTGTGGTTTTGCATGACACAATGTTTAGCAAATCAGAACAGAATACGACGATTTACATTTTTGCGTCGTCATTCTTCCACGTTAAATCCTGAGTATGCGACTATTAGTTTGGAAAAGAAATAAATTTTAAAGTGTTTACATTTGCAAGATGTTTCCATTAGATCACGCCAAAAGAATGATCATAATTCATTCCTAATTAAGCTGACTTAAGTAATAAGAACAACAAACAGAGCTATTGGATAACTTCGATCAATTTCTCAATGTTTACTTTGGATGCGAGTTGACACGGAAAACGAATTAACTCTAAAGAGAATCTTAAAGTCGATCAGATTTATGGTGAACACTAATGACCCACTCAAGGTTCAGTCGTATTTTTTTTACCGCAAGGGAACAGACACTTGTGTAAACACCTAAATTCTCGAATAGTCCATATCGCATAAACATTTTTGAAACTGTAAGAAAAATGACACATAAATCAATCTACGCTAAAGCGTAGGAACATTACGATTCTTACTTGGGAACTTTTTCACGGCGAAATTTCACTCATACAGGGTGATACGAGACTTTTTTCTTCTCCAAGTGAGATGGAATTCTTTTAAGAAATTAACGTGTTTCTGCATCGTTACACTCTATAGGAGTAATGCTAATATAAAAATAAAAATGTATACCATTTTTATTCAGTTGCAATGCGAAGGCAAAACAATCTTATTTTTCACTTAGAATACGGAGCGCAGTCCAGCACTCTAAATCGACGATTTTCGACTCTTATTGGAGTCTCATCGGAGAGACGTAGGCCTGCTGCTCCACACTCTAAGTGACCAACATCGAGAGTTTATCCCCCACACCGCAACTGACGTGAATTGATTAGGTGACTAGCGTCATCTGGCAATTGAAAGGCAAAATTTTTTCAATCCTAATAGCGACATTAATAATATTCAAAAATATTAAAAATGTTAATAAAAGATTTTTAAATTGAAAACTTATTGGTCCATTTCCCTGGCGACACCTCCAAGTCTTCTACAATATGCAAGCCAGATGGATGCTGCAGTGAAGACAAAAGGGAAGGAATTCTACACTATGCAATTCACAACCCCCGTCTGCAGCTTGGTATAGTTCCAACGGAAAATGGACCTAGTTACTCTATAGGAGTAATGCTAATATAAAAATAAAAATGTATACAATTTTTATTCAGTTGCAATGCGAAGGCAAAACAATCTTATTTTTCACTTAGAATACGGAGCGCAGTCCAGCACTCTAAATCGACGATTTTCGACTCTTATTGGAGTCTCATCGGAGAGACGTAGGCCTGCTGCTCCACACTCTAAGTGACCAACATCGAGAGTTTATCCCCCACACCGCAACTGACGTGAATTGATTAGGTGACTAGCGTCATCTGGCAATTGAAAGGCAAAATTTTTTCCATCCTAATAGCGACATTAATAATATTCAAAAATATTAAAAATGTTAATAAAAGATTTTTAAATTGAAAACTTATTGGTCCATTTCCCTGGCGACACCTCCAAGTCTTCTACAATATGCAAGCCAGATGGATGCTGCAGTGAAGACAAAAGGGAAGGAATTCTACACTATGAAATTCACAACCCCCGTCTGCAGCTTGGTAAAGTTCCAACGGAAAATGGACCTAGTTACTCTATAGGAGTAATACTAATATAAAAATAAAAATGTATACCATTTTTATTCAGTTGCAATGCGAAGGCAAAACAATCTTATTTTTCACTTAGAATACGGAGCGCAGTCCAGCACTCTAAATCGACGATCTTCGACTCTTATTGGAGTCTCATCGGAGAGACGTAGGCCTGCTGCTCCATACTCTAAGTGAACAACATCGAGAGTTTATCCCACACACCGCAACTGACGTGAATGGATTAGGTGACTAGCGTCATCTGGCAATTGAAAGGCAAAGTTTTTTCCAATCCTAATAGCGACATTAATAATATTGAAAAATATTAAAAATGTTACTAAAAGATATTTAAATTGAAAACTTATTAGTCCATTTCCCTGGTGACACCTCCAAGGCTTCTACAATATGCAAGCCAGATGGATGCTGAAGTGAAGACAAAAGGGAAGTTCTACACTATGCAATTCACAACCCCCGTCTGCAGCTTGGTAAAGTTCCAACGGAAAATGGACCTAGTTAGTCTATAGGAGTAATACTAATATAAAAATAAAAATGTATACCATTTTTATTCAGTAGCAATGCGAAGGGGTTGTGAATTGCATAGTGTAGAATTCCTTCGCTTTTCTCTTCACTGCAGCATCCATCTGGCTTACATATTGTAGAAGCCTTGGGGGTATCACCAGGGAAATGGACCAATAAGTTTTCAATTTAAAAATCTTTTAGTAACATTTTTAATATTTTTTAATATTATTAATGTCGCTATTAGGATTGAAAAAACTTTGCCTTTCAATTGCCAGATGACGCTAGTCACCTAATACATTCACGTTAGTTGCAGTGTGGGGGATACACTCTCCATGTTGGTCACTTAATCTATGGAGCAGCAGGCCTACGTCTCTCTGATGAGACTCCAATAAGAGTCGAAAATCGTCGATTCAGAGTGCTGGACTGCGCTCCGTATTCTAAGTGAAAAATAAGATTGTTTTGCCTTCGCATTGCAACTGAACAAAAATGGTATTTTTATATTAGTATTACTCCTATATAGTAACTAGGTCCATTTCCCGTTGGAACTTTACCAAGCTGCAGACGGGGGTTGTGAAATGCATAGTGTAGAATTCCTTCCCTTTTGTCTTCACTGCAGCATCCATCTGGCTTGCATATTCTAGAAGCCTTGGAGGTGTCACCAGGGAAACGGACCAATAAGTTTTTAATTTAAACATCTTTTAATAACATTTTTAATATTTTTCAATATTATTAATGTTGCAATTAATATTAAAAAAAACTTTGCCTTTCAATTGCCAGATGACGCTAGTCACCTAATTCATTCACGTCAGTTGCGGTGTGGGGGATAAACTCTCGATGTTGGTCACTTAGAGTATGGAGTAGCAGGCCTACGTCTCTCCGATGAGACTCCAATAAGAGTCGAAAATCGTCGATTCAGAGTGCTGGACTGCGCTCCGTATTCTAAGTGAAAAATAAGATTGTTTTGCCTTCGCATTGCAACTGAATAAAAATGGTATACATTTTTATTTTTATAAATTGAATAAAATTTAAACTAATAGACGAACCGTCTTGAAATTTTTGGTGCATTATGGGGACTGTTTGATTCAACTTTTCATGCAATATGAAAGTCCTACGGTGATTTCGGACGCAACAAATAATTGGACCAAAATTCAAAAACTGCCATTTAAACATTTGCTCATCTACTAAAAGAAGAATACTATAAATATTTAATTACCCTATTTTGGACTGTAGCGATTTATGTAAACGAAAAAACTGCCATTTTTGACACTTATTTGTTAATAACTAAAATTTTAGTCCGAACTGTGACTGGCATTTTTGTATTTATAATGTATTAAGTGTATAGTACCCAAAAAACCCATTTGCTACCTGGCTGCTCAAGTGTCCCGAACATTTATTTATTTATTTATTTATTAACCATACAGACTAAATGTCTCACTACATGGCTAAAATATATATATATATATATATATATATATATATATATATATATATATATATATATATATATATATACATTTACAATTCTATATTGTTAAATAGATGACTTTCTGTGTTATATAAAAATTATACAAATTATCTCATTACCATTTCCAGCATTGTAGAGGCCTGAATATTTTTTTTACATAGAGGTGTTTAAAATTTGACTTAGTATCAATTTATAAAACTTTGTCCGATACAAGGACGAATCTACATCGATTAAACTGTTTAAATTGTTTAATAACTTAAGTACATTGGCAAGGAGAGATCTTGTTGCATTGTGAGGTATATTGAATATTAATGAAGATCGTGTCCGACGAGGAGCAATATTGAATGTTAATCTTATTGTTAATTATATTGTATGTAAACATAATTACCATTAAGTCCCTTCTTGGTCCTAGAGACAATATTTTAAACTCGTTTCTTAAGTGAGCTGACCTAACAGAATTATAATCAGGCCATTTTTTGTGTTTTTTAAAATACAAATACCGAAGAACTTTATTTTGTACCTTTTCTAATTCTTTAAGTGTTGACATATACCCACAAAACCATATTACGCTTGCAAATTCCAATTTAGGTCGCACTAAAGTAAAATAGAGAAATTTTATTGTATTGATGTTTGTAAATGCCATTGTCTGTCTTCTAATAAATCCAAACAATTTGTTTGCCGCTGAGATCGACTGATTTATATGTTTCCCAAACGAAAAAACTTGACTGTATGTTACTCCCAAGTCTTTTACTTCAGTAACCCTAGCCAATCTCTCACCTCCCATCTCATAATCAAAAATAACTGGTTCCTGTAACCGAGTTATCGTCATAACTTTACATTTATTAATATTAAACTCTAACTTATTAACTATACTCCATTCGTAAATACTATCAATATATCTCTGTAACTTAATACAATCACGTACTGACTGAATAATTTTGTACATTTTTAAATCATCTGCAAATAAAAGACACTCAGTATATTTACAAATAGAAGGAAGGTCGTTAATGAATATAATAAAGAGAAGAGGTCCTAAATTTTAACCCTGAGGAACTCCGGAATTGGCGTAAAACTTTCCTGATACATTACCTTTGTGTCGAACTACAAATCGTCTGTTTTCCAGATAAGTTTTGATGAGTTCAATAAAATTATTAGACAAGCCATATGTACTTAACTTTTTACTTAACGCGGTCAAAAGCTTTTCTAAAATCCGTATATACCGTATCAAGTTGCAATTTAGTGCTTAATGTGCCATCAACCTGGTCTGCAAAAATAAATAAATTAGTAAATGAAGAAAAAGACAGACGTACTCTCAATCATTTAATTGTGTACTTCCGACGACCGGTTTCGCTCTCTATAGGTTGCAGAGCATCATCAGGCCAACTCCTGATAGGTTATAGCTCCTTGTATCCGAATCATTTGGTGACTTGTAACCGTTGACCTGATGATGCTCTGCAACCTATAGAGAGCGAAACCGGTCGTCGGAAGTACACAATTAAATGATTGAGAGTACGTCTGTCCTTTTCTTCATTTAAAATGAACTCTCACATGCAACCCACTCAACATTTAAATAAATTAGTATTTACTGACTTGTTTAGCACAAAACCGTGCTGTTAAGACATTATGTACTTTTCTATATATGAACATGGTATATTTTTGCCTTATTTCCCTGGCGTATTAGGCATAATTGACACAATCATTGCCAGAAACATAAAACATAAAAATTCCTACATTTGCTTTTATTCTACTTCACTCGGTGGCATTACAACTTTGCGCAGATTTTAGCTGACTTAACAATATGCCTTCACTCCTTTCTACCTTGTGAAATCTCCATTCAATTTTCCACGTCCATAGCTTTAAGGTATCCTACTATATTATCTCGCGACCAGAGTCAAGGTTTCCACGTGGTCTTTTTCTAATTGAGACTTCTTTCCATACCAAGTGTTATTCTTTGGAACTTTATATCTTTTATTATGTTGGCGTTTACATGTAATTATTTATTTGAAAGACAATTTTGTACACACTTGAATAAATGAAGAAAGTGAAAAAGTACATTAAAGTGTGTAAATGTATTTAATTTCCTTAGCTAAGCGCTTTCGACATATATGTCATCTTCAGAGCTAATGCTACAATAAAAAGTAGTGGAACACCTACAACTCGAAGTAGTGGAACTTTTTTATACTTTGACGTAAGTTAAAATACTTTGTACTTAGACATCTTTTTACTCATTACTTTAACATTTTATTGTAGCATTAGCTCTAAAGATGACATGTACGTCGAGAGCGCTTATTTAAGGAAATTAAATACATTTACACACTTTAATATACTTTTTTCACTTCCTTTATATAATTATTTGTTAGTCATTATCCTACATTATCTTGTTACTCCATCAAACTCGACCCAATGGTATTCCGTGGGATTTTTCTTTCCCAGACATCTAGTAGCTCATCGTTTGCCTTTGTTATTGTTCACGTCTCGCTACTAGTGTTACCCAAATGCAAGACCAAGACGAGACTTGGAGAGTCTTGGTCTTGGTCTTGCACCAATACACCTGGTCTTGGTCTTGGTCTTGGTATTGTACTCCCAGTCTTGGTCTTGGTCTTGGTCTTGGTCTTGCAGCAAGGGTCTTGCAAGTCTCGCAGTTACCCACTAGCATACTGCTATTTATTAAATATTACTTTAGATCTTAGAACAACGTAAACGTATAGATACATTTTCAGCTTGATTTAATATTATAGACATAGTAAAAACCAACCAAATTAATAAATATCTATGCATTATGCCTAGTTGCACCAACAGATCTTAAGCTACAGCTTAGCCCAGCTCAACTTATAGATAGAGCCGCCTTGAGTATCACTTATGTTACACCGTAATTTTCAATTTTTACATTATTATTAATTATATCTATCATTATATGTATTTAATAATCTTATTATGTTATATTATCATTATAATATATTAATTCTTATCTTACTCTCGTCTTAAGCTTAAGATTTGTTGATGCAACCAGGTATTGCACAACTCACATTGGGTGGGTTTGAACCCACGATCTAAACTACCCTTGCCTATAGTCTAACTAACTGGGATATCTACCACATCCCACGGGAGTCAGTCTGTTTCTTAATAAACGTTTGCATTTAATAACCTCACATGTGCTAAAACATGGTGAAAACACAAAAAACCGAATACATAAATGACATAAACTTAACTGTATTTTGAAGAACATTCTCTGTCTAGAAAGGGATTGATGGACTCTCACATTAGGTATATGAAATGAAATGGAATAAAAGAGTTCTACAATTTGCCATTTATTCATATAAAAAATAAAAAAAAATACAAATTAAATTACAAAACAGTACGCAATAGCTTTGACTTTTGACACTATTATTAGTTGCTAATTTTTGTTTGCTATTAGTTGAAAATTTTAAGATTGACTTTTTTTTAACAAGAATTAATACAAAGTAATACAGACAGTTTAATTAAATAACAATTATATAGAGTGAGTTTTATGTACGGAACGCCTCAAATATCTCGGAAACGACTTGAACGATTTTTATAGAATTTGGTGGGTAAAGGTCTTCTAATGCGGCCGATATTATAGTGGTAATTACATTGTTGTCGGATCTTCCGTTTTTTGAAAATATAATGAACTTTCCTATTTCGAATAGAACACCCTGTATATTTTTGCATTTTGAACAATAATAATTACTGATTAATTTTCATGTAATATTCCCTAAATGCCGTAATTTCTGAGTTGTTTCTATATTAATTTAAAAAAATTTAAACAAATTATAAAAATCAATTGTTTCAGCCCTGGCAGACTTATTTTGGGTTATTTGAATCATATGGAACAAAAAAGGTCTTTTGTAGTTTTTGTCTAAAGTTATTCGTTCCCGAGTTATAAACAATTTAAAACTGAAAAAAAATCGAAAAATGACGATTTTCGAAGCTAAAAAGCACAAGTAAAAATATTATTTCCGAAATCTCGAAGTACCTAAACTGAAGTATAATAGTTATTTATGATATAAATGTTAAAAGTACACGTTTAAGGCACGCATGTGAAAGTTTACAGAATGAGCGAAAGCGAGTTCTGCAATTCACATGAGTGCCTTAAAAATGTACTTTTTAACACGCATATCATACAATATTTTTTCTACAAACGTAATTACAGGACAATATCTACAAAAATTTTGCTTGAACTTGACTGACATTCCAATTTTATATTCTTTTGACATTACATCAAAATTGCATATACGGTCAATGCGAACTGCAGTGCCTTAAAAAATTTTTAAAGCACTAGTGCCTTAAAGTAGCATTTTTAACGCTCGTATGGAGTGCTAAAAATTGCATTTTTAACACGGTTGTAGAAAAACTTTATTTACCAGTTGTCGATAAGTAGTTTGTTTATTTCATTTTAAAAAACATTGTTTTTTAGTTTTTAATGCAGCCTAATCGCCCATCCTCTCATAAGTTCTTCATTAACAATAAAAAAAACAATGTTTTAGAATAAAACTCTTATAGGAAGCTCATAGAAGAAGGTTTGAAATTGAATTTAGGTACTTCATAATTGAAGGGGGGGCTGCAATAACCAGGCAGCTCCACTTACTCTTAAAAAAAATCGGCCGATCATTCCCTGCAACAAACGGGTATCTCTTAATAACGGCACATACCTGGCAACGATATTTGGTTGCCTTGCTTTCGGTTTGTAGCAAGAACCGGGCAGCTCCTGGAGAATCCTCCTTTGAATTTTTAGGAGGTTTTTTTCGATTTCCCACAAATTTTAAAATTTGGAGCTACCTGGTTATTGCAACCACCCCTTCAATTTCAAAAATTATATTTTTTACTTTTGTTTTTGAGTCTTGAAAATCGTCATATTTTGTTTTTTTTTTTATCAGTTTTTAATTGTTCATAACTCAAAACTTATCACAAAATCCCTTTTTTGTTCACAATGACTAAGAGAACCTAAAATAATGTCTGCCCGGGCCGAAAAGATTGATTTTTTTTAAACCGATGAAACTTACAGATCATATGTAGGTAATAAAACCGCAAAAACTGTCGAAAATCGTGTTTTTTTTTGTGAAAAATGTACATATTCAGTCGCAAAAAGCTCGAAAAGTATTGACTTGGTTTATTTGTAGATAAATAAAATAGAACAAAAGTTGCTTAGAATTAGTCAGTTTATTCAACCTTGACTTATTTTGAACGTTTGTTTTTTAACCCCCCCCCCCAAGAAGGGGTCAAACTCATCCCCAGGGCAAAATCACACATCGGCCAATATCTCTTTTGCTTTGACGTGTCAGCTATGTGTACGTAAACATGTCAATCCAAAATCCAACCGGTTCTTTAAAATTTGAAGGTTTTGTAACATTTTACCGTGAGTGAATTTACTATACAGGGTAGCCAGGCATTATATTATCTAGTGCTTTTTCAGCAAAAATTTTGTTTGGCCGATTGATCTAATATCTAATTGCACACCCTGCAAACAGTTAATAAGTAGGACGTTTAGTCTTTACTTTACGGTATGGTAATTCCTACTAACTGATGGAAAAACAATTGAGTGTTTGTCCGTAACAGTTGATATGCTATTCGTATTGTATTTTTATCACCTTAGGCGACATATATTATATCTTTCAATGCGATATTATTATACTGTCGGCGTCACACAACACAAGATTATTTTATGAAAGGGTAGCTTTCAAAAAATAAAAATTTTATTTTTAATTCAGTTCCAATGCGAAGGCAAAACAATCTTACTTTTCAATTAGAATACGGAGCGCAGTCCAGTCCTCTGAATCGCGATTTTAACTCTTATTGGAGCCTCATCGGAGAGAGCGTAGGCTTATTCTCCATCTCACTTTATCTTTTTATCTTTTATCTCTTGAAATATTTTATTTTTACATTGTAATAATTTATTATGACCTCTGAGTATGTATCCAATAAATAAGTGTTCTTATATGAATATTTTAATTCGCTATGTATGATTATCGTATTGTTCATAATGCGTATAAATCCAATTTTCCAATTTTTTTTTTTTTATATTTTTTGTATCTCATAGTCTCTAAGCATATACCCGAACTAATATATTCCATAAAACGACACTCAATCCTAACTGCAAGACGCAAGAGTCTCGCAGGCTTAGTTTTGTTCTTGCTCAAGTCTTGCACGATCAGTCTTGGTCTTGGTCTTGCTAAAATAAGTCGGTCTTGGTCTTGGTCTTGGTCTTGCTAAAACGCAAGAACAAGACCAAGACTGCAAGACCAAGACTGATTTTGGGCAACACTACTCGCTACCGTACCTCACTACTGTTGTGTCCTATTGTTTTTTTTTTTGTTATCCGTTATTGTCTTCAGATCAGACCACGAGCTGTGATAAGCTGAGTTCCGTAATATATAAACAAATATTCTGAAACAAATAGAATAACCAAATATATGCCCAAAGAGTCTGAAAAATACAAAGTTACACAATGATTAAAGAATACACCAAAAATTACTGGTGATCTCAATTGAAAATGGAAAGGTACAAAGATATGGATTATAGACGCTATAAATACTACAATTCCCAAAAATAATATAATTAAAGAAAAACATTTAACGACTGATAAGACACTGAACAAAAATATAAAACTGTAGAAAATATAATATAAAACTGTAGAAAAGCGGTAAACGTAAACAGAAAAATAAAATTATCGAAAAGAATCAGATCAAAAATATAGGCGAACATATATAGAAGAGCATGCCGACCATCAAGAGTCTAGTTAGAGAATTGCTTTTTGCCAAAGTAAAATACTTAACCAAATAGTTTAAAATGCAAACAAAATCATTAAATAATTGATGGATTCGACCGTTACTTGATGGAAGTTCATTTTATCTCACAATAAAACACTGAAAAACGTTTGTTTTCTACACTTCCACAAAATTTATTACAACTATGTTATTACTACAGCTGTTTCGGCAAAGTGCCTTTCTCAAGTGATATATTTTACAATGTGTTTGCCTTTTTAAGTCTTTAACTGAAGAGGTTGAGGAGTGGGGAGCTGTTTGTCTCGAGTTGGTCATTCAGAATTATATCTGTATTTTTCAATTTATTAATTTCCATTGATTCTAAAAGTGATAGCTTAACGCCTTTATTTCGAATATGTAGAATTTGAAACTCTTCATTGAAAGAATGATTATGATCTAGAAGGTGAAGTGCGTATGTAGAAGTGTCTGTTTTTCTATTGTTGAAAGCCCTTTTGTGTTCTGCTATCCGTTTGTCAAAAGTTCTGCCAGTTTGACCGATGTAAGTTTTCGGACAGTCACCACAAGTTAGTTTGTACACACCACTCTGTAGTTGCTTTCTCTTTCGGCTTTTATTGTTTTTAATATGTTTGCTTAAGTTGTTGTTAGTTCTGAAAGCTGGTGTTATTCCTTTCTTTTTTATGTATCTGGCTATTTTTGTTGTTATTTTGCCAGTATATGTGAGAGAGCAGAAGGTACTGGGTTCTTTCTGTGGTGGTGGATACACTAATTTCAAGGCTTTCTTATGGAGTTTTTGGTTTAAAATGTTGTTAACTGTTTGTTCGTTATAGCCATTGTTTACTGCTATTTGTCTAATGATATTTAGTTCTGTCTCGAAGTTATTTTTTGTCAGAGGGATTTCTGTCAGTCTTCTGTCAGTCTGTCAGACACAACACAAATCAGCAGCCTACCATAGCATGATACATAGACTGACAGAAATTCCTCTGACAAAAAATAACTTCGAGACAGAACTAAATATCATTAGACAAATAGCAGTAAACAATGGCTATAACGAACAAAGAGTTAACAACATTTTAAACCAAAAACTCCATAAGAAAGCCTTGAAATTAGTGTATCCACCACCACAGAAAAAACCCAGTACCTTCTGCTCTCTCAGATATACTGGCAAAATAACAAAAAAATAGCCAGATAGATAAAAAAAAAGGAATAACACCAGCTTTCAGAACTAACAACAACTTAAGCAAACATATTAAAAACAATAAAAGCCGAAAGAGAAAGCAACTACAGAGTGGTGTGTACAAACTAACTTGTGGTGACTGTCCGAAAACTTACATCAGTCAAACTGGCAGAACTTTTGACAAACGGATAGCAGAACACAAAAGGGCTTTCAACAATAGAAAAACAGACACTTCTACATACGCACTTCACCTTCTAGATCATAATCATTCTTTCAATGAAGAGCTTCAAATTCTACATATTCAAAATAAAGGCCTTAAGCTGTCACTTTTAGAATCAATGGAAATTAATAAATTGAAAAATACAGATATAATTCTGAATGACCAACTCGAGACAAACAGCTCCCCACTCATCAACCTCTTCAGTTAAAGACTTAAAAAGGCAAACACATTGTAAAATATATCACTTGAGAAAGGCACTTTGCCGAAACAGCTGTAGTAATAACATAGTTGTAATAAATTTTGTGGAAGTATAGAAAACAAACGTTTTTCAGTGTTTTATTGTGAGATAAAATCATTAAAGATAACTTTCATCACCAATCCAGAGAATTGAGGAAACTAAATGTATTGAGGAATCCTGGATACATCACCAGGAAAAAGGGAGGTATGGAGAGATTAGTAGTTGAAGGCAAAGTAGACGGTAAAGCAACCCGAGGAAGATCGCAACTCCTATGGTTAGACCAAATAAAGTGTACACCGGTAACTCTCTGTCCGAAGCAGCTCATCGCACCTAGGACAGAACAGAATGGATAGCAACCATACGTTGAATATCACAACGTCACCACATCCTTACGAAGAATAGAGGATAGAGAAGGAGGAGGATTGCCTTCAGTTGTTGTTGTTGCAAGATACTCAAAATTCTCTGAAGCTCTCAAAGTTAAAGTTTTCGATGGTGATGTTTTGTCTGATTCTATATCAGTTTCGGCTATTGCGGCTCATAGAAATATTATAATTAGTTTTGTTTTCATTAATTAGGAGCCCCATTTTCTCTGCCCCTTCCCGAACCTGACGAAAGTCTCCTTCATTCTGAATAAATATAGTATTTCCTACTAGATCGATATCGTCCGCAAATACCAATAGTAATTTTGGTCGTTCTTGATGAAATACTGAAGTTTTTTCGATTTCTGCACTTTTCAGCCGTTATAATATAACATTTTTAAATAACTTAATTTTTATGCTTTTACCTCAAGGGTTAAAATTTAGAAAGAATTTTGTTGAAATGTAGAAAGGTTTAGTATTCTTAAACGCTTATTAGTAAACACTTATCTTATCGTTCGGTTTTATAAACTTTATAAAGAAATAGTTTTTTAATAAAAAAAAAACAAAATATAAAATAAAGACAAAACATAACATATAATACAAATTAGTTGTATAAGTTGTGAAGAAGCACAACCAAAATATTAGTGTTGATATTTTCAAACTGGTCCTTTGATAAAATATCTGTTATAGGCCAGTCTAAGCAAAAAAATATTTTAATATGTTTTTATGCATTTACCTCAAGGGTTTAAATTTAGAAAGAATTTTGTTGAAACGTAGAAAGGTTTCTTATTCTTAAACGCTTATTAATGAACACTTATCTTATCGTTCGGTTTTATAAACTTTATAAAAAAATAGTTTTTTAATAAAAAAAAACAAAATATAAAATAAAGACAAAACAAAACATATAATACAAATTAGTTGTATAAGTTGTAAAGGTTGTAAAGAAGCACAACCAAAATATTAGTGTTGATATTTTCAAACCTGGTCCTTTGATAAAATATTTGTTATAGGCCAGTCTAAGCAAAAAAATATTTTAATATGTTTCTCTGTTTATTTTTAATTGTACACATTATCATTTATTAAGGTTTCTATATCCATCTATAACCGTCCTTTTAAAGTATGGCCTCTAAAAATCATACAAAAATTTTAAGTGGAATGTGACTATCCTGCACTGTTCTTCTTCTTCTTATTTTTCTTCTTTGTTGTTGTAAACATGACTGTCTCTTTTTCTAATGTGCCTCCAGTAAATTCTCGTTCCGTCGTTTTTGTGGTCTTCCAACTGATGGTCTTCCTATTGGAGAAACGTCCCTCGCCGTCCTTGCTACTCTATTTGTTGTCATTCGGCTTATGTGGTCGTTCCATTCTACTCTTCTGTTTCTTATTCATTTGGGTATAAGGAAACTTAACAATGGTCTTCCACAGGGTTCTGTCCTTGCCCCTTTACTTTTCAGCCTCTATATTGCTGACATGCCTGAAACCAAATCTCGGAAGTTTGGATATGCTGACGACTGGACCCTTGCAACAAGCCACCAATCTTTAGAAACTACAGAAATCACTCTCACGAATGACTTATCCATCCTCAGCGAATACCTTAAGAAATGGAGACTACAGCCAAGTACTACAAAAACTGAAGTATCAGCTTTTCATCTCAACAACAAGCTGGCAAACAGAGAATTGCGAGTGTAATTTTATAACAAGCTGTTAAAACACAATAAATACCCGAAATACCTTGGGGTTACCCTAAATAGAACGCTCACATTCAGAGAACAGCAACAAAATTGAAAACACGCAACAATATAGTACAGAAACTCTGCGGCACTACATGGAAGTCCACAGCATCAACATTAAGATCCTCTGCTCTTGGCCTGATATATCCGGTGGCAGAATACTGTGCTCCAGTGTGGCTAAATAGCAGGCATACCCACCTGGTCGACAGCAAACTAAACCGTGCTATTACCTAACCGTGCTAATTAAGCCCACCCCTACAATGTGGCTACCTACCCTTAGTAATATAGTACCACCCAACCTACGCCGCGAACATGCATTGGTTAAAGAATATAACAAAATAATGGACAGTCGCCAGCTTCTAGTCCACAACGACATCCCCGATATTCTTGGAAACCGTCTCCGATCCAGGTTACCCCCTCTACAATCTGCTCAAGCGCTGCAGCAATCCAACTTTGACTTAAATACCCGATGGAGAGAAGATTGGGAAAGTAGGACAGATCCGCATTACCATAGTCTACCGGACATCATAGGGAAACCTGGCGAATTTGAACGTCCCCGTAAGACTTGGGCAGCCCTTAATCGAATTCGAACAAACTGTGGAAGATGCGCCGACTCCCTCTACAGATGGGGTAAACTCCCCTCGCCTTCTTGTGACTGCGGCGCTGCAAGACAGACGATCAGTCGCAGTGTTCAGGACTGCCACGCAGAGCATACACAGGCGACCCTATAGACTTTGTAATGGCAACCGAAGGGTCAATCGAATATATAAAAAAATTGGACATCTGTTTGTGATGCATTGTATAATGCATAAATCTAAATGTATTCTGTGATGTACTTAAGCCATACGCTAAATAAATAAATTGGGTATATGGAACATAACTGAAAAATACGATCAAAGGAGAATACAAATATATAAAACATAAAAACAAACAAGTTTTAAAGCAGGAAGATCGACAGTTAACCACTTATTTTGCGTTACGCACTTAACCTTTGGAGCACCAGCCGGAGTCTCAAAGAGACTCCAGCAAGTGTTTTTTCGAAATAGCCTTTTACAGAATTTTTTTTTATGATGCCTTTTTTAATATATGTGTCATTTTAACCTTTTCCAATATTAATTATATAACACTTTTCAAAAAAAATATTTTATATTTATTTATTCAATAAAATATGTGCGGAGGTCGCTTTGGGACCCGGTTTGGCGTTTAACGTTAGACATTCTATCGACTTTAAATATTTTGTATTAAAGAAATAATAATTATTATTGGTGTTATGGCACCACACAAATAAACAAACTGGGGTCCCCACTTTGGGATCCCGATTGGTAAACGTCACAAAAAAAGTTTGGTGCTCTGAGGGTTAATAGAAAAGAACCTCACTAGGAATTAAGAGGTATATTTATTAAAGTTTTTCTTGTTCTTTTTTACTTGTTGAAGATCTTTCGATCTGTTTAATTCTGGCTTTCTGGTGCCTCTGGTTAATTTCATGGGAGGTAGATTGCCAACTATCCCTCCACCTTTTAGGTGGTCTTCCGGGAGTTTTGAACCGGATGGGTTATTTTCTAGGGCAATTTTTGGGAGTCTATTTTCATCCATTCGTCTTAGATAGTTGTACCACATCCTCTTGCGCTGCCTTCCCCACCTTACAATATCTTGAATTTTGCATTGTTCTCTAATGTTTGTATTTCTCACCCTATCTCTTCTTGTTTTCCCCACTATTGTTCTTAGGGTTTTCATTTCGGCGACCCTTAGCAGCTGTTTCGTTTTGTTGGTGTCTTCGCGCACTTCTTTGCTATATGTCATGATCGGTCGTATGCAAGTCTTGTAGATTCTAATTTTAATATCTGTGCGCATATACGGATTTGACCAGACTATCTCCCGCAGGCATCCTGACAATGCAGATGCTTTGTTGATCTGACTCCTCAGGTCCTTTACTGGGTCGTGGGTGCTTGACATATCTATGCCTTGATATCTGAATTGCATCACCTGTTTAATGGGGTTGCTCTCAACCGCTAACTTACATCTCAGCGGATCTTTTGCTATAGTAATGAATTTATTTTTGTTGGTAGAAATGTTCATATTTAGTTAGCGGCTTATTTGAAAGAACTGAAATAGCTGTATTTGAAGATCATCTTCTGATACGACAATAATTGCTGCATCATTTGCGTAACACACCATACCAATTCTTTTGTTGCCCATTCTATGTATATGCGAGATTAATAGATGTTACTTTGTTTATAATTTTGCCCATGAGTAGGTTAAACAAGAAGGGGCTTAAACTGTCGCCTTGTCTAATTTCTCCCGGTGTTCGAATATTTTCAGTGAATTGCTCTTCTGCTCTAACTTTGATTACGTTGTTGTATTGGTATTATTGTTGTTGTTTTTATAATTAAGAAATATATAATAATACAGCTTCTCGAGTTAAAATACGGAATTAACTCCCAGAAAACGGCAAGGTAACTAAAGGCCAAAACAGGGTTGCTGCCTCTTGCCAACGCTTTTTAAAATGTATATTGAATAAGCATTAAAGGCATAGAAAAGTAAATGTGAAGGAATGGGTCTTCCACGAAACAACAATACATGAATACATAACAAGGAAACTCTTAGAAGAATCAGGGCGTGATTTAAGGGGTTGCAGGCTGGGCAGCTGTGCGGGGCCCCCACATCCGGGGGCCCCCACAAAGCCTAAAACGAAAAAAATATCAGCAAATTATTCACATAATTTTTGTTTTATACAAACACTTGTGCCGTCCACTCTCTAAATTTAGTTGCAAAAGCTGCAGCTGAGTGTCGTTCAGCTGCTACAGCATTATCTGATTTCTTAGAAGAACTATATGTATTTTTATTTTCTCTACATATAGACACAACTTGTTAATCAAATGTTTAAAAGCTGCATCTTTAAGCGACAGCAACGCAGACCGTGGCAGAAATATTATTGTTCCTAAAAGAGTAAATACTACTAGATCGGGGTTTCCCAACCAGTGGGTCGCGATCCACTAGTGGGTCGCGAACGAATTTCAGGTGGGTCGCGACGTGGCGCTTACAGTAGCTGAGTAGCGTGCAATGACTGTGCACAATCTGGAAGTGGCGCCTGTCTGTGGGTAAGGGATGGGTCGCGAATATGAAAAAACCTCAGAAGGTGGGTCTCCAGACATAAAAGGTTGGGAACCACTGTACTAGGTGGTTATCCAGAAGTGATACTGACTAATAAAGTAAGTGATAGACTAATAAAGTAAACATTGAAAATTTCAGAAGCACTAATTTAAAACTTGTAGCGATACAAATTGTTTATATAATCGAATGTGCTTACTGTAAACAGGAATATTTGCAATATTTTGGAATGAAATCTTAGAGAAAACAAACAGTCCAAGTCGTATTCTCCAAGATCCAAATATTGCCCTTAATTCAGGAGTGGCAGCACTTAGATCACTTAAAGAATTTATACAGTTAAGACCTGACAATTTCAAAACATATGAGACGCGAGGCGCGATGGTAAGCGAAGTCGAGACTATTCGACACATAGAAAATGACTACGGAATATTCGACACACTCCACTGATTATGGAACATCTCAAGAGCCTGAAATAACAACATAGGAGAAATTTAGGACTCAAAATGTTATCGCTATTATAGATCACATATATGTACCGGGTGTCCCAATAAGAATAGCTCTCGGCCATACCTCAGGAACCGTTTATAGTACAGCTTTGGGAAAAAAATTTTATAACAAAAGTTACCTCGAGAAAAGCCTGGAAATTATTTTCATATTTGTAAGTCCACCGCTAGAGGGCGTAATTGAATGTCAAAAATTTAAAAATAAAAATTTTACAAAATTTACATAATGAAAGGGCACTGAAAATCCAATCGTCGTATTCTTTGCAAAATTCTGCGAATATTTGATTTCACAAGTGTAACTCTACCTTTGCAAATAAGAGGTGGGGGTGAGTGGGAACCTTGTTATGAAAAATGGCTGTAAGTCCGGTTCTGCTTAATCGATTTTTGCAAACTTGGTCTCATTGAAAACAGATATTTTTGTTAATGTAAAAGTTATAATTATGAAACAGCCTAATAAGTAATATGCCAGCTAGGGGGCGCTATTTTATGTTTTTCAGAAATCTAGTTTTCTTTGGAAAATATTAAATACAAGTATGCACTTTTAACCCTGTATTACAAAATTAGACCAAATTATCAACAGAATATTGAAAACCGCATGTCGATACCTTTTTTCTATCTCGAGATATCTTAAGAAACGTGTTAATTTTTAAACATAACTGATGATGTCTCCTGTAAACGAAGTTACGGAAATCAAAGTGGAAACAAGTAGTGTGCTGTGGAAAAAATTAAAGCGTGACACTTGCGGAATGCAGACAGAAGTGAATACTTATTATAGATTCGATTATATTCGTTTGATTCAATTAGATTCCATTCGATTAGATTTAATTTTATTTAATATATATTATATCTATAATTTAATATAAATATATAATATATATCTAATTTAATACATAATATTATATACTAATGATTTTACCCGTTAAAATTAGGATTAATAAGATATAAAGATACATAAAGCTTTAAATTATTATTTTTCTTAATAATGTAACCGATATTTTTTAATTTAAAAATTTAATTACTGATGAAATATAGTAAATACTTCGTGTAAATTTGAATCGTAAATAATGCATGGAAGAGTTCATTTATTTTTAGATACTCTCATTAAAGGGGAGGCTGTTATACAAAAGTGAATTTTTAAAATTTGTTTATTACATTATTCCTTTCAACCTACTTATCCTCAAATTGTATTTTTAAACATCCTATTCATTTTATATAATAATAATTAAATTCACTATCAAATTTGAAGTAAAACTTCTTTTGAAAGTTTGTTAATTCTAAAATTAATTGGTAAAATCACTAATACAGTTTGTCAAAAGTAGCAAAAAGTTTAAAAATTTCGGCGATTGTAAGATTTTCAAACTCTTTCCTACGTTTGACAAACCATATATATTATGTATTAAATTGGGTATATTTTAAATATATTAAATTATAAGCATAATTATAATAAATAAAATTAAATCCAATTAAATGGAATCAAATTGAATCGAACCGAATATAATTGAATCTATGAGAAATATTCACTTCTGTTGGCACTCCGCAAGTGTCCCGCTCTAATTTGTTTCCATAGCACACTACCTGTTTTCACTTTTGTTTTGACATTATCAGTTTGTTTACAATTTATACGTTTCTTAAGATATCTAGAGATAGAAAAAAGGTATCGACATGCGGTTTTCAATATTCTGTTGATAATTTGGTCTAATTTTGTAATACAGGGTTAAAAGTGCATACTTGTATTTAATATTTTCCAAAGAAAACTAGATTTCTGAAAAACATAAAATAGCGCCCCCTAGCTGGCATATTACTTACTAGGCTCTTTCGTAATTATAACTCTTACATTAACGAAAAAGATCTGTTTTCAACGAGACCAAGTTTGCAAAAATCGATTAAGCAGAACCGGACTTACAGCCATTTTTCATAACAAGGTTCCCAGTCACCCTCACCTCTTATTTGCAAAGGTAGAGTTACACTTGTGAAATCAAATATTCGCAGAATTTTACGAAGAATACGATGATCGGATTTTCAGTGCCCTTTCATTATGTAAATTTTGTAAAATTTTGATGTTTAAATTTTTGATATTCAATTACGCCTTCTAGCGGTGGACTTACAAATATGAAAATAATTTCCAGGCTTTTCTCGAGGCAACTTTTGTTATAAATTTTTTTTTCCCAAAGCTGTACTATAAACGGTTCCTGAGATATGGCCGAGAGCCATTCTTATTGGGACACCCGGTACAATATTTTGGCCATGTTGTACGACACCCAGAGAAATATAATATACTTTATTTAATAATACAAGGCAAGGTAGACGCAAGAAGAGGGGCAGGTCGAAGAAGAACGTCATGGCTTAAAAACCTGAGAGAATGGTTTAACAGATCCTCTACATCCCTTTTCCGAGCTGCCGTGAACAAAATTACTATAGCCAATTTGATAGCCAATGCTCGATAATTAAGCACGGCACATGAAGAAGAAGATTTAGCTTCAGAGCTATCAAAGCTTAGGCACTGACATCTATAGCAATGATTTAGATGAAATCCTAGGTGTCGAACTAATACAATTTGTAGAATTTTTCAAAGAGGATGATATCTGCTCATTAAATATAAGCAAAGAACTTTAAATGTACCGATTACTAGAAGAAAAGAATGTGAATGATGCGTTTCCAAATGTTGAGGTGATATTTCGTTTATATTTCTGATACCAACTAACTGTAGTGGGGAGAGGTAATTCTCAAAACTTAAGTTAATTAAAAATTGACTTCGGTCTATGATGGGCCAAGAGCGTTTGAATCATCTCTCTATAATGAGCATTGAACACGATGTCTTAAAGCAATAAGACATGTCCGACATAGTCAAGGAATGTTCAAGTAAAAAATCTCGAAAAGTATCCGGACTTCCACCCTACATCCTACTATGTTTATTTTTAATATTTTACTGTAACAAATTTTAATTTTAAATTTTACTGTATTTAAAAATATAGATATTTATAACAATAGATCAACATTTTTTTAATGGTAGGACGTAGGGCCCTAGAGACAATGGACAAGAGACAAGATAGAGGCCAATGGAGAAACATTGTTAGGAATATTGGAAGAAATCACGATCCTCAGTAATGGGGAAACGACAGGAGAGAGAGAGTAGGGCCCTCACAACAATTCTGCCCAGAGGCCTTCACTGCCTTAAATCCGGCTCTGAGAAGAATAGAGTAAACGGGAACTAGAAGTAAACATAAATAAATCAGAATTTATATATTCGTACATAGGGGGGAGTACGATATTGACGGTAGGGGCCGATACAAAATCATGGTTCATATAGGTCAGGCGATATCGAAAGCCAATAAACACAAATTATATAATATGTACTATAAACCGGGGCATTATAACCTACGGCAGTGAAATCTGACAAATAAAAAATAGAACAAAGCAGATACTAAAAGCCACTGAAATAAACTTTTGCGAAGATCCGCTAGAAAGTTTAAGAGAGAACGAATCACAAATGACCGAATCAGAGAAGTAATGAAAGTAAAACACACTAAAACACAATAATATAGACGATACAGACAAAACAACTTATATGGTAAGTCGTGGAGGATGACAGAAGATAGACTATCAAATCATCTGTTAAATTGGGTACGGCCGGGACATCGAAAATGTGAAATACCAAGAAGAAGCTGGAGAAAAGGCGTAGACAGAGAAATTAGAGACAGCGACTTAAAGACGCCTGGAGGTATAGAGATGGATAGCGACTGGGTTTCGACAGACGTCGTAAAACTTTGTAAATCGATTTATCAAACTCCAGCATTATATCCAATTTAGTATCACCGCTTTTTGTAGTGGCAGCTTTGGTTATTTATCTTACGTATGTCGAAGGACGAATTTTCTCAAAATACATAGTGAAAAGGTAGTCGGACAATAAGAAAGTAAAAGAATTCAATCTGACAATATATTCCTATACGAAAGATTCCAAGGATGGAGTCAAGATAACGGCATTAACAGCATCAGATACACCGGTGATACGGTGTAGATTTCAGATTCGGACTTGCGCCTATAACGACTCATCGACAGGACCAACTCGGTCTGTAAGCAATTCACATTTTGCAATACGCAAAACAAGCAATTTGGACTTCGTAAGTTCTATGTTTTTACCCAAGGTGACCGGAAGTAGAACAGCAAGTCGATATTAGAACTCTGCGTGTCTGCGTGTAACTTTGCGTCGATTGATATCCGATTTCAGTAGTTTTGAGTCATTTTTGCAAAACTTCCAGTCATAACTTTTCAACCAGAAATTATATCAAAACCTTAACTAAATATTCGAACTCAACTTCTGATTTACTCTATTCGGCTCTATTCAATACGCAATGATTATATATCTCATGTTCTATTTCTGCGACTAGAGTGTGGCACTTACGGTTACACATTTTTAACCGAAGTTAATAAAAAGCCGAAAGTATAATAATATGCTTGTTTTCGTCTTGCTAAGGCGCGGTGAATAATATCTTGCTTGTTACTTTTAGACCACTTTTGTGTGGTCTAGTTAGTACTGAGTTCTTTGTTACTTCTAGACCACTTTTGTGAACTATGGATACTTCCTTTTATGGTTTTATGGTAGTAATTCTGAATCTTTTAATGAGAAACAACTGGCCTAATTGATATTGCGGGGTATTGCCAGAAAAGTAAAAGACAATATTAAAAATCACGTAAATAAACTCATTCAATGTGTGACCGTGACTCGTAAGAGATAATGAAACGAGCTATCGAAGGTCCTAAGTTCAAATCAAGGATATATCAATACATAGCTGCAGTCGGTGGTAAGTGCTAACTATTTGTTGATTTAAAACTTGATTTAGTTTTTGTGCCTAAAAGTTTTATAAAATACGAGCAGGATTTCTAGTTTTATGGCAAAAAGTGATCGCTTTCGTTCCCACTAGTTTCTGCAAAATAATAGTGTTGTTAAAGGTTATGCACTTTATTTATAGTATATAGATAAAGTGTTATCACTTATTTAACCAAAAATTATTGGTATTATTCCACAGTTTTATTATTTTATTCATTTACTTTTAATAGAACAATAATTGTTATTCTAATTATTATATGTCCATTTTCTTGGCTTCTATGAACATTGGGAATTTATTTCTTCTTCTGTCTCCTTCTTCAATGTGCCACCAGTAAGTTGTTGTTATTCCATTCTACTCTTCTGTTTCTTACCTAGTTATTAAAGTTTTCCACATTGCATCTCCATCGTAAATCTGTACTTCTAGCTCCGCTACATAGTGTCTTACTATCTATTTTTCGAAGGATGTTCATCTCCTCTGTTTCGAGCAATATTTTTGTCCTCTCTGTGTCAGGTCGTGTTTCTGTCGCATATGTCATTATTTGTTTGATGTCTTCTTCTTGCAGTACCGTCTCCTATCGGAGGTTGGCTACCATCACAGCAATCTTAACTTTGTTGGCTGCAGCTCTAACAACTGTATTGAACTGCACCCATACCACTCCCTTAAATTTCTCTTTCCCGTGATTTTTCCTTGGATTATGAGTCTAAGCAGAGAGTACTTTTCTCCTCTCATTATGTGGCCTAGATACTCCAGTTTTTTCGTTTGTATGGTTTTTATGACTTCGCATTCCTTCCCCACCTTCAGCAAAACATCTTGATTTGTTACCACCACATCTCGAATGCCTCAATGTTTTTGATGTTTATCTTTTTCAGAGTCCAAGCTTCCATGCCGTACAGCAGAACGGGGAAAACATAGCACCTTTACATTCTCATTCTTAAGTTTATATTTATGTCCCGGCTGCATAGGAACTTTTTCATTTTGACAAACGATTGTCGCGCTATCTCAATTCGCCTCTTGATTTCTCTTGTCTGGTCATTAGTATCAGTGAAACAAACCCCTAAATATTTGTAGGACGTAACTCTTTCAACTGGCTGATTATTTATGGTTAAATTCATATTGGTGTATAGCTTCTTTGTAAAAATCATGAATTTAGTCTTTTTGATGTTCAGTTTTAGACCATACTTATTGGTATGAGTGTTTATTTTTTCCATCAAATACTGTAAATTTGCTAGGTTATCTGTTACTATTAGCGTGTCATCAGCGTATCGTATATTATTAATTAACTCTCCGTTAATGTTCTTACCAATGTTTTGCTCTAGGAGCGCTTCCTGGCATATTGTTTCGCTATATATATTGAATAGTAGTGGAGAAAGCACACAACCCTGACGCACACCTCGACGAATCTCAATTTCTTCGGTTAGCTCATTATCAACCTTGATTTTTGCTGTTTGTCCCCAGTACAACCTGGATATGATGTTAATGTCGCGACTGTCGATGTTTTTGCTTCTTAGGATTTCATACAGCATTTGGTGTTTGACTTTATCGAAGACTTTGTTTGATGACTGTTTTGTAAATTCTGCCTTTCATTTCTTTTCCGATATTTTTGTTTCTCCATATTGTGTCATTCAGGCAACCTGCGGCTCTGCTTGCTCTATTCACTTGATCTTCCACGTCTGTTTCGAGCTTTCCGTAGTTAGATAGTGTGATGCCTAAGTTTTTAAACTTATCACTGGCTCTATTATTTGACCCTTCAGCTCCAATTTACATCTTATTATATTTGCTGTTATAACCATGCATTTGGCATGTTTGTTAAAGCAGGCATGTTTGTTAAAACAAAACAAACATGTTTGTTTTGTTGTTATTTTTTTAAACCCTGTAGATTTAAGTAATTATTGTATATTATAATTGAAAAAAGAAAAGAACAAAAAAAGAGAAAAAGAAAAGCAAAAAAAGAAAAAAACAGAAAAAGCAAAAAAGGCAAAAAGAAAAAAAAAAGAAAAAAAACTAAGAAGATGTAAACCTCCGCGAGGTTGAATCGGGTTTACGTCTTAGCGTAGTAAAAAAACAAATTTATAAAAAATAACAATAAAAAAAATAATAAAAAAAACAAATTATAAAATTAAAAAGATACAACAAAAAATACAAAAAAAAATAAAAATTTACACAAAAAAAATGAACAACCAAAACAGAGTATTATTTAGATAATAATTGTAGATAATAATGTTAGTTTGTTATGTATTTAGAGTTAGAAATACAGAAAAAATTCCTCTGATTGAAAAATCAAATTTGTTTGTTTTTAAAATAACAAAATGCCTGGCTAATTGGCTCAGCCAAGGCCATCAAATTCACACAAAAAAAAACCATGCATTTTGTCTTTTTGGGGAAATTAACATGTTAAATCTTGTGGCGGTTATATTAAATTGGTGCAGCATACGTTGTAAATCATATTCACTTTGAGAGATTAGTATTGCATCGTCTGCATAGCAGATTATTTTAAGTTTTTTTTTCTCCCGTTTGGTATCCGTTTTAATTTCTTACTTTTTTATTATTTCGTCCGTGCCCTGGATGAACAACAAAGAACTCAGGGAATCTTACCCCATTTCCAGCTTAAATTGGGTCATATTGTGTTGTTATGTTGATGTTTTCGATCGTTTTAATTATTCCTAGAGGTACCTCTCTTGAGTATAACAAATGAGTAACGCCCTTTAATTTGACGCTGTCAAATGCTTTCTTAAAGTCAACGAAACATAAATATGCCAATTTGTTGTATTGTAATCATTTCTCTTGAACTTGCCTCATTATAAACAGAGCGTAGGTGCATGATCTTCCCGACCTAAAACTTCTTTTTTCTTCTGCTAATATTATAATTTCATTCAGTTTGTTTGTTATCATTATCACTTTGGATGTTAACTTTAATATTGTGTTTAATAAGTTAATTCCTCTGTAATTCTCCGGGTGCGATCTGTCTCCTTTTTTAAACAAAGGTATACTTACTTACTTTCCCTGTCCGGAACACCAACAAATTTAAATTCTGTATTTTTAATGGTTGGTCACATTGTCATTTGCTCAAATTAAGTCTTTTCTGTGCAGGCAAAGAGCAGGTCTCTCCTCTTAACTCTGTGCATGATAGTAGATGCCGGCTGGTCTTAACCGTGCCACAGTCGCATGTATCGTCCTCCTGGTATCCCCATTTTTTCAGGTTACTAGCGCAACGTGAAATGCCGGTTCTTAGTCTGTTTAGCGTTTTCCAAGTCGGATACGGTAAATTGTGTCCAGCAGACATTTCCTCTGAGGGAGGAAAATGTGTTGCGGTAACTGACGCTTGCCATAGGTGTATTCGGCGCATCTCTGGCGCTTCGGGGATGGATTTTGATGTTTTCAGAAAGCTTTTCCGAGATCTTAGTCTACTTGGCTGAGTGTGGTGGTCATATAAGGGATGTCTTCGGTCCGTCTCCTGCTTTTTTCGTTCTACCGCTGACGTGAACTTCTCCTAATAGGTGGTGGAGCAATCCCAGCTAAGGGGTATACCTCTTCGATAGGTGTCGGTTTCAGGCAACCCGATATTATACGAACCGTTTCATTTAGAGCCACGTCGACGTTCTTTGCGTGAGCAGAGTTTGCCCATACTGGTGCTCCAAACTCTGCAGCCGAAAAACATAATGCTAACTCAGAAGTGCGGAGAGTGTGTGGTTGTTCTCCCTATTTTATATTAGTTAGCTTGCGGATGATATTATTTCTGGCACTTACTTTCTTCTTGAGATCTTGACAGTGGTATCGGTAAGACAGAGTTCTATCCAGACGTACGCCGAGGTATTTTGGCGTCTCGTTGTGTTCCAGCAGCTGACCATGCCATTCCACCTCCAGCGGCCTTCGGGCATGCTTGTTTCTAAGGTGCACATGCCTGGGTTTTTGTGGGATTGGGTTTCAGATGATTTTCATCGTAGTATAGAGCTGTCTCCCAGGGCATGTGTCATTTTCCCTTCGACTTCATTGAAGATTCTTTCTTGAGCTGCCACAGCTGTAGCATCAGCGTAAATAAATTGTCTTGTTTGTTGGTTTATGGGTTGGTAGTTGGTGTATATGTTGTATATAATAGGCGCGAGGACACTTCACTGTGGGAGCCCATTTTTTTGGTCCCTCCACCGACTGTGAGAGAGGTATTAGGATGCTTGATTTCTATTCTTGTGGGATTCTGCTTAGTTTTTTATATTTGTATTAGTTTTAATAATAATTGTTTAGTGAGATCTTGTTCTTCATACTTTAGCAGTTCGTTCGATATTCTGTCCTCTGCTGGAGATTTTCTATATTTTAATTTTCTTAATGCCCTCTAATTCTTTTACCCCTCCCTCTTGGAGAGTTTTGTCCTTTACTTACCTTTTCCACTTCAATAATTTGAAGAGTTTTGTCCTCTTGAGCATTTCCTCTATTTATATGTTCTCGAGGAGTTACATGGCCTTGATATTTACATGTTGTAGATATTGTTCGTGTCTGCTGGCACATTTGGCAATTATTTAGTCTACTGCATCCATCTTCTACTCTCGGTGGATGCAGCTGTTTTTTTACCTACCAAGGAGCATCAACGTAGCTCCTTGATACCCTATTCTTAAACCTCTTAATTACAATGTTGTTTTTACTGGCCTTAGTATTTGTTTTTGTTTATTTAACAAATACAATCGGACATGCAGTGATACAGTTATTTTAAGTGATAACATGAATGGATTGCAATGCCTTTTAAATGCCACTGACACAGTGGGAAGATAGTTTGGCCTAAACATAAACTGTTCAAAAGCAAAATAAATCGTGTTTAGCCGTCTAGCACATCAAGATTCACGGTAATATGTGGATGGTCATATAATTCAAAGAGTACCCAGTTTTAAATATCTTGGTTGCCATATTACTGAAAAACTAGATCCAGATAAAGATTTTTACAAACATTTTTAAAAATGAAGTCATTCTCTTGTAATAATAACTTAAAACTTTTACTTCGAAAGCGTATGATTAAATGTTACACTTTGTCAGTCCTCTTATACGGTGTCGAAGCATGGACATTAAAAATGTCTACCATTCATCGTTTGTAGGCCTTTGAAATGTAGCTTTACAGACGTACACTAAAAATACCATGGACGGCTATGCTGACAAATGTGGCAGTCCTTAAGAGAGGGAATGCTACTCGCGAGCTGCTTGATAATTTCAAATGTAGAAAGATAGCCTATTTTGGACACGTAGTAAGTGGAGACCGATATAATATTCTTCAACTTGTTCTTCTTCTTCTTCGTCTAGCCATTCACGTCCACATCTGAACATAAGCCTCTTTAAGTCTTCCTTTCATTGTGTTTTGTTGTACGCTACGTTTAGCCAATTTTTCACGGCAGTTCGTTTCAGATCATGTGTCCATCTCATAGGAGGTCTGCCTCTGGATTGTTTGTGTTGGTATGGTCTCCAGGTTAGAATTGTTCTGTGCCATTTGTTTAGATAGATACATGTCCAGCGTATTCCCATTTCAATTTTAATGATTTTTTTCAATTCTCATACTATAATATATCAATTATGATGTCACTACCTGTATGTAATGAACTTCATTATGATACAGATTTTCATTAAGATACAGATTTTTAACCAATAGAATCGCGATATGGCATTCGCGATAAAGGTGGTACACGCGCAGTGACCAATGGCGAGTCAAATACATACGCATTGACAGTTCTCAATATTATGTAAACCAACCGTCAAACTGACAAACTACTGAATTTATTTGTGTTACAAAATTAATAAATTTGAATAAATTTTTTGTTGTGAATGATCATAGAAAAAATAGTGTATACAACTTGCATTTAATTATCATGATGAAGCTCGTACTCTATAAGAAACTCGCCGCATACGGCTCGTTTCGTGACCCTCATACTCGCTTCATAATGACCATCATTAAATGCTCGTTGCGTAATATACTATTGTACCACATCGGTGACTTTGGTTTTCTGTCTTATCCATGTAGCCCAATAAATGACCGTTTTGGAGGGTAATTTTCAGGGGCAACTCCGAATTGAATGAAAATTTGGATTTAGGTTCTACTTACCCTCCACTTTAAAGTTGAATTGGTACCGTTGGTTGCTTTTACTTGGGGGGTGACAGTCACCCCTTATCGGAGGTTAAAAAAGTTGTGTTTAAAATAAGCCCGGAAATGGATAAATTGACAGATCATAAGCAACTTTCGTTCTATTAAGTTTTTTAAGTAAGTCAATACTTTTCGAGTGATTCGCGATTGAAAATGTTGATTTTTCGACAAAAAAACTACGTTTTCAGGCGGTTTTTCTCAAATAACTCAAAAAGTAAATATTTTATCGAAAATAATACTCTTAGAAAAAGTGTAGCATATAAAAAAACGAAAAAATGGTATATCAGTAAAGTCTATAAATTGAGCAAAAGCAAAGGTGTAGCTCATGAAAAATACGTTCTTATTCGTCTAATTCCAAATCGAATATTTCAACGCGAAATCACCGAAAAATTAAGCACTTTTCGGGAAAAGCTTATTAATATTTTTAAAGTATCTAAAAAAAGCTTTATAATTTTTTTACAAAAGTTTCTAGCATCAAAAATAAACGAGTTACACTGAAAAAAAAAGTTGACCCTTTTTTTTGGTAAAAAAAGTACTGTAAGTTTGATTGGTTTAAAGTGCTTATTTTTGAAAAAATTTGGTTTTATAGTAAAAAAAAATTCTTAAAAATTTTTGAAAAATTTCATTTTTTCAAAATAACTTAAAAAGTATTAGTGATAAGAAAAATCTTAAAGCGTAAAAAAATGTAGGTTTTGCCATTATAAATATGCTAGTTTCATTTAATTTTTCCGTAAGACAAAAATTGGTTAAGATATGGCTGTTCAAAATTTGCATACACTCGTGATTAGTGACCCGTTCAAGCTTTTTCAACTATAACCCTTTTAGTCGAGGAAATGAAGCTGAAAAAATGGCAAAACCTCGCAATTTTTTCGTCCGGCATCGATTTGTACAAAAATTTGGGATTAGGCTCATTACACCCTCTAGTTCATTTTCTATATTGAGCCGTTGTACGCTTTTGGTTTTTTAAGGGTGAAAATTACCCCTAGTTGTAAAAAATTATAAAATAACATTTTAAACTTTAATATTGTCAACATTTGGTTCTTATTAGTTACATAATGAATGTTTTATGCTTTAAGATATACTATCATAATATTTCAACCCTTAAAACTGCCCTTGTTGGAGCTATATATAAAAAATTTACTTATCCTAAAATAATAATTTCGGCTTGCATCGATTTACATAAACATTTGGGATTAGGATCATCTCACCCTGTACTTCATATTCTATATCATGCTTAAGGGCGTTGATTATTTTTAGGGGTGTAAACAACCCCTTATTGTCAAAAATTATATAAAAACATTGTATACTTTAATATGGGTAAAATTTGGTTTTGATTCGTTAAATAATAATTGTTTTATACTTTAGGATATAATATCATAATATTTCAAACCTTAAAAACCACCCTTAAAAACATTACAGTTTTTATAAGTAGATATTTTAATAGGTCTATACAAAAAAAAGTAGAATTAAAGAATTACACAAACATTTATTTACACAAAAATACGAATTTACAAATATGTACAAATACAAATACAAATAGTTTTTTAGTCATCTTCCAGTATACGAACCGGTTCTGTGGTATTATACATACATTGAAAATTATCCATAAGCGGACTATCCGAATTTTTAGAAAAAAAATTCGTTTTATAAACATAGCTCCTTCATTTTTGGCGTTGAAAAGATTTTTCAAAAATGACTTTGTAGGATTTTTGAAGAGTTATAAGACTGTGTATACTAAATTCCGTAAGATCCCTCAGTTTTTAATTAGGGTGGATTTAAAAGGCTCGAATAAGGGGGTGTTTGCTCGTAAATAGTCCATGTCAATTGTCCATGTTTGTGCCTTGTGCCCCATATCTTAATATCGGAATAATGCATGCATCAAAACTTTAGATTTAAGATGTAGTTGAATTTGCTGATTTCTGAGTGTATAGTTCAGTTTGCCGAATGCTACCCATGCTAACTTTCTTCTTCTTTTATTTTTTACGTTTGAATTTCCCTATTTAGTATTATGTTTTGTCCTAAGTATATAATTATATTCTTCAACTTTTTCTATAACTTTGTCGTTTAATATTGCAACGTTGTATTGTAATTGTATTGTATTGTAAGACTTATAAAATCGAAGGACGCAGAGGAATTGGTAGAAAACAGGCCTCTTGGTGGAAGAATATCAGGGAGTGGACAGGAATAAAGAAAGCAGAGCAACTATTTAGAATAGCTCGGGACAGAGACAGTTTCGCAATGTTAATTGCCAACGTCAAGGGGACTTGATAGGGCACGTTAAGAAGAAGAAGTGTTTGTAAATCAGTAGTTTGTCAACGGATAATTAGCTTACAATAATTTTAAGGGTAGGGTAAGCAGAAGAGAGTAGGAACAAACATTTTCAATATTTCCAAACCTATTTGCAAAAATCTTGTAATTTTTTGCTTATAAATATTTAGAATTTTCCAATGACCTTAGTTATCGAGACATTTAGCTAAATAAAAATAAAAAATCATTTAGAATAACATTTTCCCTATTGCCAGGAGAAAAATTATTTTATTTTTCCATATTTGAAAATATAAGTAAGTTATTCTAAATGAGTTAGGTAGTAGGTACTCTAAATATTTATAAGCAAAATATTGCAACACTTTTGCAATAAGTCTCTCTCTCTCTCTCTCTCTCTCTCTCTCTCTCTCTCTCTCTCTCTCTCTCTCTCTCTCTCTCTCTGTTCGCTTTTACTATAATTGTTAAAATTTAGTGAAATTAAAGATTTCCTAGAATATCTGCAGTGTTCTAAGCAACAAATTAGTAAATCGACATTCGCCATTTTAAAGCTTTAAACGTGTTTTCTCAAACCTCCAAATTCGTTCAAAATACTTTACTTTTTACTGGTAGACGAAAGTTCTTAAAATGGTGCATTTTTGGTCTTAAATTGTTAATAATTATTTTTAAAAATCCGCGGTATATCCCATGTCAAATCACTCAGACAAAAATTTTGGATCTCAATTAAGCCCAAAAATTCTTCTTCTTTTTTCTAAAAATATTATTTTTAGCGATTTTACAGTGATTTGGTATTTATTTAAACAAGTTTGAGTGTTATATCAAAAAGTATTAATGAAAAAAATATTTTTTTAATAGAATGACTCAAAATTGACATTATAACACATTATAACAAGTTATTTTGATTCAAAAACAAGTTTTTGGCCAAATTTTAGTGTAAAACACGTTAAAATACCTACCGTTTTTTAGATTTTCCTCCATTCCCAAAATAGATCATATTCGATTTGGCTGAAAATTTGCCTACATATCGCACCTCCGCTCAAAGAGTGTCATAAGTCAAAAAAGCAAAGTTTCGAGAAAACGACGGTTAAAGATTAATTAATTAATTAATTCAAAAACTATTAAAATTAGAATAATAACCATTTTAGTCAATTACAATGGTTTTTGAAGCTCTATAAAATGCGTATTAAGTATATCTATTAAAAATATTTTAAAAAAAAATGAGTTGTGCCACTATACAGATAAAATAACGAAAAATTTAGGAAATATTATTTATCAAAAGTGACACTTGCAGTACATAATATAATATCATTATTATTATCTGGTTAACAGACTTATACTTTTTAATGATGTAACTTTAAATACAAGTAACAACATGAAACACAAAATACTGCAAAAAGAAAGATAAATAAGTGATAAATTTATCACTCTTCTTGAGCACATACGCAGATTGTTTTGAATAAAGTAATCACATATACTGTTTTAACTCGACAAACGACGCTTTATACACATCTTAGATGGATAAATGCTTTGCACAAGTCGATATGTGACACTGTTTGTGTTCGGTGCGTCGTTGATTCTGGATAATCGTATAATGACACTAGTGTCATCTAACGATAAATACTTCACCCATAGACGTGACACTTTGTGAGATAGGAATTTATAGTTTTAGTAAAATGTTGGTACAATAAAACCGATTTTAAAATTTTTTGAGTTATGACACTCTTTGAGCGGAGGTGCGATATAGCCAAAACATAGGACTTTAAGTGGTTAAAAGGATTTTCATAGTTTTACCGTTGTTTTACAATACAGAAACGTTACATGAAATAATACCTGACTCAAAAGTATATAATCCAGTCGAGATAGCATTTGACCTGGCATGCCAAGCTGCCCAAAAATTTTATTTTCCAATCTTTAGGGTGGTCAATAGTAGTCTAAATTTAAAATCGTGAATGAATTATGCCATTACGTTAGCTGTCATTTTGATTTTAATATAGAACCGTTTTTGCTCAATATCTCCGCTATTTTCAACTTTTCGACAAAAAGTGTAAGGACTGAAATTGTTGAAAATACGATTTCCTATAATTTATTTTATTACAATTTTTTTGTGCTGTCTATATTTTCCGAGTTATGGCGGAAACCATTGACAGTTAGAGCATAATCATTGAACTATCTCGTATCATCTCGTTTATTATTAGTTTTACAATAGAAATGTATCTACACAAAAATGGAGAGAATTAAATTTTATACAATTTTGATTTGTATTATTTTTTGTCAAAATCAACATTTAAGCTAGTACGTATGCGGTAAAGGTGAGAGCGTAAGACCTGATTGGTGTCAAAGCAGTTTGATTTTGTTCAAATCTCCGCCATTTTCAACTTTTCTACAAAAATGATACGAACTGAACAAATTTATATTATTCCAAATAAATCGTATTTACAATTATTATTACACTTTCTTTTTTAACAATTTTTGTCGTGAGGTCGGTATTTTTCCAGTTAATTGTACTTACAGTAGACGCCTATATTTTTGACTCTGATCGACTCTGATTATTGCATACAACTACAAGAGAACACAAAAGAATGACCTGGTGGACACGCTTAAACAAGACATATCTATGAAGAAAATTAATAGTTAAAATTAATTTAAAACAAAGACAATCATGATGTTCAATTATTTACTATTTAATAATAATATTTAAGACAAACTGTACTGCTAAATACTATTTTGTTTTTTAGCAAATTTAGGAACTCTCTCCCTTGGTTTTCATTATGGCTGGCCCTCCACAGCTTTTCCTACACTTCTTGGAGAAAATAACATTTATAAACTTTCCAAGGATGAAGCCTCCTGGCTAGTATCGTTAGTTCCTTTGACGTCTATAATAGGAGGTGTACTAGGAGCATGTTTGACGAACAAGCTGGGAAGAAAGAGAATTATTCATTTTTCATCGATACCGTTGACGATATCTTGGATCTTGATAGCTGTAGCAGATTCTAAGACGAACTTGTTTGTTAGTAGAGCAATAGCAGGTATGTTTCATATAAATCAAAATAATTGTTACTTGATGTGGTAATAAAACTATAAAGACTTTAAAAAGCTATTAAAGACTTTATAAACTATAAAGATATATCTTTTGCAGCTAACTAACTAATTTATAAATCAATATTTCGTCTCATCTACCCATTTATCATCATCAAATTCTTGCAAGCTCTGAGAATTATGTCTAACGCCAAAGCGTCTTGTTTTCAACTCATCTTTTATTAGGCCTACCTGTGTACCTGAACCATAATGCTGTCAGTTATTTATCGTTCTCAGCTATCTATGTGTGGTCGTTTCAAATATATGCCAGTGATTGATATTAATAGAAGGAGTGATAAATGAAAAAAATACGAGATCCTTTGTAAAAGGTATATTTAAAGTTCCCTAAATAAGGGTTACATTAAATAACAGAACGTTTTCGGATTAAAAAATTTATCATCAGTGTTACTAAAAGCCAAAAAAATAGCACGCCTGAGCCACCAAAATGTTATGGGTATAAAACCCTTTAAATGATGAAAGTTATTGTGTTATACTACGTATTAATAAAACTACTTAATGATGTTACAAATATTCCTGGATATTACCCAGGCCAACTGAATAGGCCATTTAACTTCAGTATGTGAGGTTTTAATCCTTAAATTCCAACCACGTGGGGAGATTCCTCTGTTGCCGTGGGTAATATCCAGGAATATTTGCGACATCATTAAGTATTTTTATTACTATGTAGTACAACACTACAGCTTTGAACATTTAAAGAGTATTTTTACCCATAACATTCTGGTGGCTCAGGCATACTATTTTTTGGTTTTTAGTAACACTGATGATGGATTTTTTAATCCAAAAACGTTCTGTGATTTAATGTAACCCTTATTTAGGGAATTTTGAATGTACCTTTTTCAAAGCATCTCGCATTTTTGTGATTTATGATATACAGACAGCTACAGGAATTGTATTTTCCTCGTGGATTTTTGAGCGATAAACGATTATGTGGCCAACATTTAGACGTACCTGTTTATTGTCATCTTCTACTTCTTTCAGTATCATGCCCAGTTTTGGTAGCTTCTATGAGATGGAGGTTTCACATCCATATAGCAATACATGATTCGCGATACACATGACATTTTATGAACGTATGTCTTAGTTATATAGGTTCAGTTGAGAGTTTCAGACTATATCTCTTTACTTAAGAACCGAGAGTATTGCTGGTAGAGAACTGCATATAAAAAACATATATCAGAAGCAGACAGTCGTATGAGTCGATGGGAGATCAACCGATGAATGATACATTCAAAGAGGCATCAAACAGGGATACATGCTATCCCCGCTGTTATTTGTCTTTACTCGGCTATCATTTTCAAACAGGTTCAGCAAGATGAAGATGTTGGTTTAAAAACAATGATAAACCTATTTTTCTTCCTGTCGTCTTTAGGCAATCCGATAACCCTTGAAGGCTTCTCTTAGAACTTCGCCTAAGATAACAGTGTCGTAAGAGTAAAAATAAGTTCACCATTGATTTTTACTCCAAAATCTTTATCTTGCCAAGCACGATTAAAAATTACATTCTCGAAGATATCAAATAACACCGGGATATAATGAATCCCTGTTTGACGCCTCTTTGAATGTAGCATTCGTCGGCTAATCTCCCATCGACTGAACTAAATCTACAACTAAGAAATAAGTTCATAAAATGTGATTTGTATAAAGTAGCATAATATATTACTATATGGATGTAAAACCCCCATCTCATAGAAGTTATCATTTCCTAAATCTGGGCACGATACTGAAAGAAGAAGAAGATGACTATAAACAGATAGCCAAATCTAAAGAGTCACCATATAACAGTAATTTATCACTTTATTAATTTATCACTACCACACACCATACATAGGCCGTTCAGATATATACCTTCATCTTTGATATGTACCTGACGTAGTACCGGCATTTAATTTTAATCTGATTGTCCTTTGTCCAGCATGTGTTATAATATGTTATGTGTTAATTTCTGCCATTACTTCACTTTACTTAAACAAAATGTTACGACATTCAAGGATACCTTCCTGATTTGACGATACGCCCCTGATGATGCTCTAGGAGCGAAAGTATACTCGGGCAAGATTTAGTAAACGTAGTGCTCGATATCTGCCTTTAATTTCCGTAAAATTTACTTTTTTCTTGATATCTTGACAATGGTATTGATAAGACATAGTTCTATCTAGACGTACGCCGAGGTATTTTGGCGTCTCGTTATATTCCAGCATCTGACCACTCCATTCCACCTCCAGCCTCCAGCGATCTTCGGACATATTTGGTTATAAGGTGGAAGGCACACACTTGGGTTTTAGTTGGTTATCATATGGTACGATGGTATTATAGTGCTTAGACTTCCAGGGCATCGGTCAGTTTCACTTCGACTTGAAGGTTCTTCCCTAAGCTGACACAGCTTCATCTTCAACGAAAAAAAACTAAAACTGAATAAATAAATATGTCTTAAGTTAGGTGTATTCAAATATTAAAACTATTTCTTGATTTAAACATATTTTTCAGGTATTATAGATGGACTACTCTTCACTATAGTGCCCTCATACTTAACAGAAATAGCAGACGCTGATATAAGAGGTTTCATCGTTGGAACATTCGCATCCACTTTAGCATTTGGGGTCCTAGTAGAAAATATCTTACTCAGTTTATTCACGATATCAACCACAGCATGTGCTTCTGCTACCGTCACAGTATTAAGTTTATTTATATTACCACTAGTACCAGAAAGTCCGTATTTTTTCTTAATTGTTGAAAAGGAAATCGAAGCAAGAAAGAGCATTAGAAAACTTATTGGAAAATACGACGTAAGGGACCGAGTAGAAAATATACAAAAAGGTATCGATGAAACCGAGGGAAAGACAAAATTGTCTGATATATTCTTCTACAAATCGCACAGACAATGCCTTGTGCTATCTATTTTATTGACTTTGACGCAGCTTTTAAGCGGACTTTTACCTTTCGAATATTACACTAAAACGGTTTTGTTGGAGACTAACAGCTTCTTGGTACCAAGCACTGCAAATATTATCTACCACGTATCATTTTTTCTCATAACCATTGTGTGCTTTACCCTAACTGACAGAATTGGAAGACGAGTCCTAATATTATTATCGGTGGGTGTTACTGCTGCCTGTTTGTTCTTTAACGGACTTTATCTGTATATTAAGTTAGCTACTAACATTGACACAAGTACCTTAGACTTTTTGCAGCTGGTATTCGTATATCTATATACCGTTGGATACGGCGTTGGACTGCACGTCATTCCTATCATCTTCATTGCAGAAATATTCCCAACACACCTCAAAAGTGTAGCTTTATGCATCGTTAATATAATTACAAACGTTGCTGTAGCATTGGCAATAAAATTATTTAGCTGGTATACTTCATATGGGCTGTTTGTGCCTTTTCTGGTATGCTCTGGATGTGCTGTGATTCAATTTATCCTTATTGCTAAATTTTTGCCAGAAACGAAGTTGTTAACGATGGAGGCTATTCAGATAGAACAAGATAAACGTCAGTGTAAATACCATTGTTAATATAGGCGTGTTACAACATAAACTATCAATAAAGGTTTTTTCTGTGTAGTTTTATTAAAAACACCCTCAATAGAGGGCAATTTCGACAATTCGTACAAATTTCGACAATTCGTGGGAAATATGAATAGAGTACAAATTCCTTAATTAAAGTCGGATCCATAAGATTTACTTATTTATTTCTACAACTTTTAAGACTTCAGTTCAATTTGGATTCAAATTCAGTTCAACGTTTATGGGTTAACTAGTGTTGCCTACTAGGCGAGCGGCATGCACCCCCAAAATGACCAGGTACTGACCACGGAGAGGTGAATGGCCAATTTTAGTTATACTGTAGGTTTTTGATGGTGCTGAAAACGAAAATGAGGTTTATTTTGAATTTTATGTAAGGGAACATTGTCAAAATCGGAATTATACCCTAAAAATAAAAAAAATATATATTACAACTCTGATTCATTTTATTATTTTTTTCTGAAATTTGTACAGTATATGGTTCTAACATTTCTAAAGACGACGCGACGGTACATGAACCTGTTTCAAGGTTTCAGTCTAATTCTGATAAAGATTATAATTTTTTTAAAGTAAAAGGTGCAGATTTGTGCGTTGCAAAGTTTAATCGCAAAAGCTAAGTGACAAAATTTAAAATTTAGCTTTCTAATCACGTTTATGTTAAAATATATAGTACAAACAAGTTTTCTGAAAAGTTTTAGATCAAAACGTTTTATAGAAAAAAAAATAGTGCAATTTTTAATATCGACATTAGAAATCCCCAAAATAACGCTTATTTTTCGAGACACTGACCATGGGTGATGAATGGCTAATTTTGGTCTTACATTATGTTTTTGGTGATGTTGAAAACAAAAATGAAATTTATTTTAAATTTTAGGTGGAGGAATATTGTCAAAATTGCAATTTTACCCTAAAAATAAAAAAAAATGAAATCACGTTTTTTTGTCGTTTAACTCGCTACAACTCTGGTCCATTTTAATATTTTTTCTAAAGTTTGTACAGTATATATATATATATATATATATTTATATATATATATATATATATATATATATATATATATATATATATATATATATATATATATATTTATATATATATATATATATATATATATATATATATATACATTGCTCACTTTTCTGAAGAGAATGGTATCTGTTTTAAGCTTTTAGTCTTATTCTGGTAAAAGTTATTAATTTTTAAATTATAAGATGCAGATTCGTGAATTGCAAAGGTTAATCGCAAAAGTTGAGTGACAAACTTTGAAATTTATTTTTTAATCACGTTTATCTTAAAATATATAGTACAAACAAGTTTTCTGGAAAGTTTTAGATGCAAATGTTTTAGGAAAAAAAATGGTGCAGCTTTTAATATAGACGGTATACATCCCCAAAATAACGCTTATTTTTCGAGATACTGACCATGGGCGGTGAATGGCTAATTTTGGTCTTACTTTATATTTTGGATGGTACCGAAAATGAAAATGAGGTGTATTTTGAATTTTATGTGAGGGAACATTGTCAAAATCTCAATTTTAACCTAAAACTTAAAAAAAATGAAATCATGTTTTTTACGTTTAACTCGATACAACTCTGTTCCATTTTAATATTTTTTTCTGAAATTTTTACAGCATATATTTCTCACCTTTGTGAAGACTACGAAAACTGTTAGACTTTCAGTCTTTTTTTTTTTCGTAAAAGTTATAATTTTTTTAAAAAAAGGTGCAGATTCGTGAATTGCAAAGTTAAATCGCAAAAATGAAGCGAGAAAATTTAAAATGTATCTATTTGATCACATTCGTGTTAAACTATAGAGTCCATAGAAGTTCTGTGGGGAGATTTAGATCTAGATGTGTTGTAGAAAAAAAATTATGCAAATTTAAATTTTAAGAAAAACGTGGTTTAATTTTTTTTTATTTTTATGGTAAAATTGCTATTTTGACAATGTTTCCCGCCTAAACTTCAAAATAAACTTCATTTTCGTTTTCAGCACCATCAAAAACATAAAGTAAGACCAAAATTAGCCATTCACCACACATGATCAGTATCTCGAAAAATTAGCGTTATTTTGAAGATTTATAACGTAGATGTTAAAAGTTGCACCATTTGTTTTCTGTAAAACATTTTGATCTAAAACTTTCCAGGAGACTTCTTTGTACTCTATGTTTTAAGAGAAATGTAATTAAAAATCTAAATTTCAAATTTTGTAGGTCAACTTTTGCGATTAAACTTTTCAATTTACGAATCTACACCTTTTACTTTAAAAAAGTCATACCTTTTTTTATGATAAGAGTAAAAGCTTGAAGCAGGAACCATTGTCTTTAGCAAGGTGACTAACATTAGAAATTTATATCAAGGCATTAAAAATCAAAAAAGAGAATATAAACCACAGCCCATATATTACAAAGATAAAGAAGGAAAAATGATATTTGATGACCAAGAAATATTAAAACGATGGAAACAATATTTTGATGAATTGTTAAACGGGGAGTACACAAATAATCACAATGAAGAAGACACAGATGATGGAAATGAAGAACACATAAATCACGATAATGAAGGATACACAGACGAAATAATGAATTTGCAAAGAGACAGTACGGAAGATATAGCACCATCCCTAAATGAAGTTGAAATTATTATTAAAATCTAAAAAACTATAAATGTCCTGGAAGTGATTCTATAACAGCGGAAATGTTAAAATATGGAGGAGCGCAGCTGACAGACAAAATACACAAATTACTAAAAAACATATGGGAAAAGGAAGAACTACCAACGGAGTGGAAGCAAGCAGTGATATGTCCTCTTTATAAAAAGGGGGACAAAGCAGAATGTCAAAATTATAGGGGCGTGGCACTATTAAATGTAATATATAAGATATTAGCAGTCCACATCAAAAACAAGCTAGCAAGAAGTCTTAACAATAGCATAGGTGAATACCAGTGTGGCTTTAGAAAAGGAAGAAGTACTATAGACAACATCTTTACTTTAAGAGAAATACAAGCTGAGAGCTATGAATATAATAAACCAACAATGGCACTCTTCTTAGATTTTAAGCAAGCTTTTGATAGAATAAAAAGAAAAGAAATATATAAAGCGTTAAAAAATCAGAAGTTTCACCAAAAATAATAAGAATGATAAAGCTTACACTTACGAAAACAGAAAATAAAGTAAAAGTAAATAACAAACTAACAGAAAATTTCGAAGTGAAAGAAGGAGTACGACAAGGGGATCCGTTGTCATCACTGCTATTTAATGTAGTATTGGAAATGATAATAAAAGAGGCTAATATTAACAGATCAGGACATATATATCACAAAAAACATCAATGTTTGGCATTCGCGGATGATGTAGTAATTCTATCCAGAAGCAAGGAACAATTAAAAGAGGTAGTAGAACGACTAGAAAAGGCAGCTCGAGAAAAAGGACTTTATATAAATGAAACAAAAACTAAGTATATGAAATGGACCGACAAAAAATTTGAACAAGGGCAATATTTAATGATAACAACGAATGAAGGAACAATGTATAAATTTGAAAAGGTAGACAGATTTGAATATTTAGGGACCTTATTTTCTAGTAAACCAAACATCCGGGATGAAATATACAAAAGACTAATGTCAGGGAATCGTTGCATGTATGCACTTAATAGAATACTCAGAAGCAAAAATATATCCAAAGCAGCTAAATTAAGAACGTATAAAACTGTGATCTGTGATACGACCAATAGTTACGTATGCCTCAGAAACTTGGACTATGACAAAAACCGAGCAATCAATGTTACAAGTATGGGAAAGAAAAATACTTAGAAGGATATTTGGGGGAAAAATAATCAACAATCAGTGGACACGAAGAACAAACAAGGAATTAGAAGAATTGTATAAGGAGCCTAATATAATTGCAGTTGTAAGATCACAAAGACTTAGATGGCTAGGACATGTCCAAAGAATGGCCCAAGTTAGAATGCCTAAAATCATGTTAAGCGCTACAATAGGTGGTAAAAAGAGAAAAGGAAGACCTAGGACCAGATGGAGCCATGAAGTTAATGATGACCTGAAGTATCTCAATGCAACCAATTGGAAAGAAAAAGCGAAGAACAAGCAAGAATGGAGGAAGATTGTAAACTAAGCCATGAGCCTGCTTGGCTCGAAGTGCTAATGTATATATATATAATAAGGTGACTAACATATACTGTACACTTCTAAGAAAAAACTATTAAAATGGAACAGAGTTGTAACGAGCTAAACGCAAAAAAGGTGATTTCATTTATTTTATTTTTAGGGTAAAATTACGATTTTGACAATATTCCCTCTCCTAAATTTTAGAATAAATTTCATTTTCGTTTTCAACACCGTCAAAAACATAATGTTATACCAAAATTAGCTATTCACCACCCATGGTTAGTAACTCGATATGTCGGTAAGTATTAAAAGTTGCACTATTTTTTTCTATAAAACATTTTGATCTAAAGCTTTCCAGAGAACTTCTTTATACTCTATATTTCAACGTAAATGTGAATAAAAAGCTAAATTTCAAATTCCGTCACTTAACTTTCGCGATTAAACTTTGCAATGCATAAATCTGCACGTTTTATTTTCAAAAATTCATAACCTTTATCAGAATAAGACTGAAAGCTGTGAAACAGGTACCGTTTTCTTCAGAAATGTTAGTACTATATACTACAAAAATTTCAGAAAAAAATATTAAAATTGAACAGAGTTTTAGCGAGGTAAACACAAAAAAAGTTATTTAATTTTTTTTATTTTTAGATAAAATTTTTATTTTTTACGAGTAAATAAACCTCATTTTCGTTTTCAGCACCTTCAAAAACATACAGTATGACTAAAATTGGCCATTTACCTCTCCGTGGTCAGTATCTCGAGAAATAAGCGTTTTTTGGGGGTGTGCCGCTCGTCTATACTGTTTATTGATTTTTTCTGTTTGAAGCCCAATAGTCGACAGTTTTTTTTTTATTATTTAATTAATATTATTTAATTTGTTTCAGTAAATACTATCGAGTATGGCTGGGAAAAGTAAACGCCTCTCTATTAACCTGCGAGTAGTCGAGCCGTTAAATAGAATCTCACATTTTATTCTTTTTCGCGATAACTTAATGAAAAATTTTGCAATTTTGAAAAAAATTCGTAAGTGCCTCGAGGAAGGTGTAGTAATGCGTAGGTATTTTTTTTCTTCTTCTTCTTCTTCTTTTTGTGGAATAGATGGCTTTGGGGAGAGCCAATTAGCTTTAATAATTGTTAGAAATAATATTTCTAACATAGCAAGTAAATAAAAATACTATAAAATAAAAATTTGTTGTAAATTCGTATTTACATTCGTATTGTGAGATGAAACCTAACACACGACTATTCACGTTACAGAAGTGAGCGCGACTACTCCCGGCTACCGGGTTAAACGAAAAATGGATAGATAATTAACGAAAAAGAAAAAGTGGCATAAGTACAAGGAAGTTGAGATAAAAAATGGAAGGGAAGACTAAGGTGCTTCAATATTGCTCATAGTGCTCATATTGCTACAAAATCTACAAAATCAAGACGAAGTAAGAAATTTTTTCCAAGAAGATGGTAACGCTGATCACAAAAGAAAATTTACTAAAACTGAAGAACTTGCTGTGGATCAATTGGTTTTGTAAGGGTTTAAACATGAACTTGCGAATGCCTGGGCCTATAATTCAAGCCGAAGCCCTCGAAGTTGAGCAATTTCTAGGACTAAGTGACTTTAAGGCATCAAATGATTGGTTAGCAAGATTTCGTCGTCGTCAACAAGATATTACTTTTAAGGCAATATGTGGCAAATCCGCTGATATAAATGTCGAAAAGCAGTATGCCCCAAAAGATGTGTTTAATGCAGCCGAGACGGGTCTCTACTATCGTCTATTGCCAACAAACAGGGCCGCATTTAGGTCAATTTACGCCCTAGGCAATTCTCTATGGTTTGTTCTTTAACCAGGAGGAGTAAACTAAAAAGACAGATTCACACCCAAGAAAGTTACTAGAAAAATTACCAAAATATCTTCTTTTTTTGTTGATCATGTCGGCCCTCGACGGTAATCCATAAATATTATATTATATTAACACGTCGCTAAAGAGGTCTAAAACCAACTGCTTTTATATAAAAGCAGACTAAAAATCTAAAAATTAAAGGAATAACGCAAAAAACTCAAAAAATCGCCGATTTAACTAAATTGACCTATGAAATGCCAATTGTGTCAAGATTTGATAAATGTCATTAGTGTCAAAATTTTATAACAGTGGTGTAAACTTGCCTGCGGTTGGACCAATTACAAACAAGCATTACAGCGCGGTTTTGAATCACTCCTCTTGGTTTAAAAACAAACCATAGTAGCCACTCTTCAAACATGTACCATTTTTTGTACAGTGTTTTTGCCGCCCTCTCATAATTTGCCGCCCTAGGCAACTGCCTATATTGCCTAATGGATAAAGCGGCCATGCCAACAAAAGGAGTAACCCAGTTATCATTGACAAAAGTAAAAATCCTCAATGTGTCAAAGGGCACTCATCGATAAGTTGTCTCTTTAATGAGTTTCTAATAAAAAGGCATGGATAACAGCAAGTATGACAACATGGCTACACCAATTTAACACGAAGGTAAAAAAGTTGAATAGAAAACTGATATTTTTTTCTAGCTGTATGCTATATCTCACTCTGCCAACATTGCCAACCCTTGGACCAAGACATTATCCAGAATTTTATCCATTAATGATCTATAGATTCTACTTGATTAAGAGACTTTTAACTTGTGTAGACAGGGCTTGTCCCGTTCAAGAAATAGAGAAAAACGTTACCATAACCAATGATTAAATAAAATTGTGTTTTGACTGGGAAAGTTTAGGGGTAGTTCTGATTTCTTTTATTATATATGGATTTTGGGCTGCTGAATCCGAATATGAGGTTTGCGGACAAAATTTCAGCTTTTTTCCGCTTTTTTGCTCAAATCTCGAAAACTATTAACTTTTAGTAAATGGTCTGTTAACAGAAATTAAAGTAGTAATGAAACACAGACTTACTCACAATCATTTAATTATACTTTGACGACCGGTTTCGATCTCTACATTATACAGATCATCTTCAGGTCGGCGTTACAAGTAGTTAAATGCTACAATTAAAGAAAACCAGAATTAGAACATTATCTGGTTGCACAAATATTAATAGAAAGCCAAATTCGAAAAAACTTTTTGAAATAAAGGTTTGCAACTGTTAACATTTCAGAATATTGATACATACAAATGCACACCTATGAGTTAAAATGCTCATAAGCATATATGAGCAAATGGGTGCATGCAGTTTGTGAATATCTGTTGAAATTTAAATTTTTTAACTATTAAAAAACAAATTAAAACATTAAGCAACCTTAAATGTGCATCCCAACTCAAAATAATAATAATAAATAGATAGTAATATTGTTCAAACCTACTCACATGCCGTTACAAGGGATGCGTTGCCACTTAGTTGTTATCATATTAATTCGTCCAACTTATGCCAATTGGTTTGCTGGGAGAGTTATACGGTAAACAGACATGTTACGCAGGTCAAAACAAAGTAAAATTTTTTTTATTATTTTATTTTATTTTATTTTATTTTAAATTTTACTTTTTTTTGACCTGCGTAACATGTCTGTTTACCGTATAACTCTCCCAGCAAACCAATTGGCATAAGTTGGACGAATTAATATGATAACAACTAAGTGGCAACGCATCCCTTGTAACGGCATGTGAGTAGGTTTGAACAATATTACTATCTATTTATTATTATTATTTTGAGTTGGGATGCATATTTAAGGTTGCTTAATGTTTTAATTTGTTTTTTAATAGTTAAAAAATTTAAATTTCAACAAATATTCACATGGACATGGACATTTAATATGGACTCACAATTAAAGTACTTAAAATTATCTACAAATATCACTAATTACTTTTTTTTTCAGACGAACCGTTCGGTCTAAAGTACAAGTTGAACATTGCCAATTTTTAACGGTCTCGGCAAAACCCACTTTTTACATTCCAAAACTTTATTTTTTACTAGAATGCTGTCATTTGATAAATTCCTCCTAGTTTGTGACAGCTTCCATGAGTCCATTCCGTCCTAAGAGGCCGCGAATGTCTCTGCTTTTCCCTTAGAGCCGCAGAAGATCAGGCACAGATGGAGTCACAGTTTCAGTTGGTGTGAACATTTCCTTCGGATCTGTTATCTTGATTTCTAATAAACCTTGAGGTTTTGTCCTTTTAAAATGAATTAGTTGAACAGCTCCCTGACTTCCATAAACCTCAGGCGCGTGTTTCTTTTTTATCCGAGGAATGGATTGCTTAGGAGCTACTGCATGTTTTGGTACAATACAAGAAATGCCACATATGACGTGAACAGTGTGGTATTCGTCAATTGAATGTAAGTTAAAATCAGCGTTATCGTACACCTGCTGTGTAAAGCACGGCAGGTCAATTTTCTGCGGATCGCCTGAGAATACTGACACTTCCAGGCGAACAGCTTCTGTATAGGATGAACAAAACCCCAAAGAGGAAACTACATCAACCTATTTTCTTGAGCCGTACTTTTTGTAGAGAAAACGGTCAACCCTGCAAGGAATGGTGAGACCAATTATCTGGGCCTTACTGCCGCTACAAGACTTTGAGCAAGCGCGTTGCTTATCTGGAAGTGTCAGCAATCGCAGGCGATCCGCAGAAAAATGACCAGCCGTGCTTTACACAACAGGTGTACGAAAATGCTGATTTTAACCCTTTCTATGCCAGGCCTTAACTTGCAAGTTGGTCCCTTAATCCCAAAGGTTTTTTCATGCTTAGAGTCCCATTGCCTTATATATACGTCGCATATAAATAAACAAATAAATGACCAAAACATGTTTTTTAATGCGTTTTTTTAACCAACTTGAAAAAATGTAACTAACTTAAAAAAATAATGTAATGTAAATTAACATTAAAAGTTTTTTTTGTGTGGTACTCCTCAAAACATGACACTACGCAAAGACCGACTCCGCATCTTGCACACATGTATCTCGATTGACTTCTTTTTTTTTTGGTCTTTTCTGTGACTACAAACGCTTCACCTTCTAGCAGCTACCTGTAAGCGTTACCACCAGTGCTACAATAAAGCATATATCTAAAATATGTGAACAAATATAAGCGGCAATGGGTCCGCATGACCTGTCTTAGGTGCCAATATTTTGAGGCTTTGGGAACAATACTCTAACATTTTCGGACATATTTCTACCGCACTGGGACACCAATGAGTCTAAAATTTTATAAGCAACGCATATTTTCGGCTTTGGTAAATTGAGACCATAACACCTTGAACGTATATATACGGCGGCTGAGAATACAGACCCACTTTTTCAAAAACATATGTATATGCAGCGTTGGGACAGAAAGGGTTAACGTACATACATTCGACGGATACCACACTTTTTACGTCATGGGTGGCATTTCTTGTATTGCACCAAAAAATGCAATAGCTCCTAACCAATCCATTCCTCGGCTAAAAACTAAACCAGCACCTGAGATTTATGGAAGTCAGAGAGCTGTTCAACTAATACATTTTGAAAGGACAAAACTTCAAGCTTTATCAGAAATCAAGATCCGAAATGAATATCCACACCAAGTGAAACTGTGACTCCATCTGTGCCTGATCTTCTGGGTTCTAAGGTAAGGGAAAAGCAGAGACATTCTCGGTATTTTAGGATGGAATGGATTCATGGAAGCTGTGAGAAGAGACATACCATATTCATATTATGAACTAACATTTATTATTTTTACAGAAAACTAGGAGAAATTTATCAAATGACAATATTCTAACAAAACTAAAGTTTTGGAATGTAAAAACTAAAGTTTTGGAATGTAAAAAGTGGGTTTTGCCGAGACTGTTAAAAATTGGCAATTTTCAACTTGCACTTTAGACCGAACGGTTCGTCTGAAAAAAAAAGTAATCAGTGATATTTGTAGATAATTTTAAGTACTTTAATTTTTGCTAACAGACCATTTACTAAAAGTTAATAGTTTTCGAGATTTGAGCAAAAAAGCGGAAAAAAGCTGAAATTTTTCGCTTTTTTCGCGATTTTTTCAATGTTCCGGCAAGAAATTTTGTCCGCAAACCTCATATTCGGATTCAGCAGCCCAAAATCCATATATAATGAAAGAAATCAGAACTACGCCAAAACTTTCCCACTAGAGGGCTCGTAGAGTACAAATTCACTGAATCACAACGCCTTGATATACCTACTAGACAGAGAGCTAGAGGCGAGAAATCATCGTCATAAGTAATATGGAGTTTGGCATGTGAAATGTGTCTATTGTATATTGATAACTATGACTCCTTTCAGGCTGACACCTCAGTGGATACAGGAAGTAGCAATAAGGGATGAAAGGGGAAAGTTGGTGCAGTCATTAAATGTTTTCACCTTCTATTTTGTTAACCTGAGTAGTTAGAGCATAACTCAAGAAACAAAACTGATATGGTGCCAACGTGCGCTTTTACCCTGGGGGTGGATGCCACCCCTTCTCGGGGGTGAAAACTATTTTATTCAAAATAACCTCATTAATCGATAGAGGGACAAATTTGAAGCAAATTTTGTTACTTCTAATTATTAAAATAAATCAATACGTTTTGAGTTATTAAAGATCAAAGATTTGAATTTTTCGTGACATAAATGCATGATGTAAAGCGGTTTTTCGTGAATAATTCAAAAACTGTAAGTTTTATCAAAATAGTTATGATTACCAAAATTGAAGATAATAAAAAATAAACGAGATTTATTATTCGAAAAACCTTTGAGAATTAATAAATAGTGAGTTATAGGTGATGGAATGTATATTTTTTTCGGCTAGTACCCAAATCTAAGTATTCAAGCTCAAATAACGGGAAAACGGCGCATTTTATAAAATATATTTACTGAACACTTGTCAAAGTACTCAAGAATACCTATCAAGTGGGCTCCAGATGAAGTTTATAACATCAAAGCTAAGCAAGTGATGATGGAAATAAGAGAACCCTTTCGAGTTTTTAGGAAAAAGTGAAAATTAAAACATACGCTATTTATATATTTATTTTGAAATTTGTTAACACAATAATTTTTAAAGGAATTTCGGGAATGAAGTTATTATTATAATTTATTATCAAGTTCGTTTTATTACAATTTAAATATAACAAGTTAAAAATGCAAGGCATTATTATAACGAAAACTTTGTTTTTTATGTATTTAAATTTCTAATATGGAAAATTGTTATTATGAAAAGCTGTTTAGAATTAAAAATTATGTTTAATGTGCAATTATATCCTACTATTTAAATATTGTGAGCTATAAAGGCACTTTACTGAGCGAATTTCTTGAGCGAAATTCACATTTTTTACACATCGACTAAAATCGATACAATTTTATATAATCTTATGTTTATGATTGCATCTTGGATTTTAGACCGTGCAGATCTTTTTATGAAGAATAATTTTTGTTCGTAAAATTAATAATAAAAGAGTTATAAATGAAAATGATGATTGGTAGGTATCTCTAATTTGAGAAAAAAATTAAATATTTCCTTTTTATTAGAAGAATGTAGATAATAGTTACATTATTATAATAATTATTAATTATTTAATTATAATAATAACAACTATTGCATATATTAGAACACAGTTTTTAATTCCAAACAATTTTTCGTAGTAACAATAATTTACAACAGTGTGAAAAAAAGGTACATTAATCTTGAGCGAAATTCAGATTTTTTAAAATACCTCCTATAATATAGATAAAATTTGCTATCTGATGATTGAATCGTAGGTTTTAGACGATGCAGAACTTTTTATGAATTATAACTTTATTTCGTAAAATTAAAAATAAAAAAGTGTCCCGTAATATATGTGTCCAACTTAAGTAGACACACTGTATATTATACAATATAATATACATAATACATAAATTATTGGGTAGACAGCACCAAAAATTTTTAACCTGCCATTTAACATTACTTACATTAAAATTAATAAGTAATATTTATTTATTTGATATTTCAATTCTTTTACAGTTTATATGAAGTAATATATTATTGAAATAATATGTATGTTACTAAAATCATCATCCAACCAATTCACGTCCACTGCTGGACATAGGTCTCCCTCAATTGTTTCCACACTTCACGGTTTTGTGCTGATTTTTGCCAGTTTTTACTAATCCGCCTGATATCATCTGCCCATCGTGTAGGCGGCCTTCCTCTACTTCGTTTATCTTCTCTTGGTCTCCACTCCATCAGCTTTCGTGCCCATCTTGAATCTTTCAGCCTGGCGACGTGTCCTGCCCAGTTCCATTTGAGCCTGGTGATACGTTCTACAACATCTGCGATACCGGTTTTTTGTCTGAGATCTTCATTTCTTATTTTATCCCGTAGAGTTACGCCCAGCATGGATCTTTCCATGCGCCTTTGAGCAACCCGCATTTTCGACGCTGTTGCCTTGGTTAGAGTCAGTGTCTCTGCTCCATATGTCATTACCGGTAGCACACATTGGTCAAACACTTGTCTTTTTAAACCGATCGGTATACTGCTCCTAAATATGTCTCTCAGAGCTCCGTAGGCTGCCCAAGCAAGAGTTAATCTTCTTTTTATTTCGCATGTTTGGTTATCTCTGCCAATTCTAATTTCATGACCCAAGTAAATGTACTTTTCCACTAGTTCTACTTCTTGTTCGCGTATAATCAGCTGCCCGCTAGGAATCAGATTAGTCATAAATTTAGTTTTAGAAAAGTTCATTTTCAGGCCTATTTTCCAGCAGAACGCTATCTGTTACTAAAATATTATTTTTATATTATTTCGATATTTAATTGAATTTTTTCTATCGATATAAACTTATTGGCGGTTCTAGCCAGGGGCAGGAGGGCAGCTGCCCCCCCCCCTACAGTTTTTACAGTACTTAAGTACTATAATTTTCGTTAAAAAGGCACGTTATCTTGTTTATTCACCGGTTGTGTTCCCATGCCCCCCACTTTTTTTGGTCTAGAACCGCCCCTGTATAAACTGAATATGTACAGAAACTGAGGGTGTCCAATAATGGGCACATTTGACATAATATTCAAACACATTTTTGCTATATTTTATATAAATGTCTTAAAACAATTTTAAAAACTTATATAAATAATATAATAATTAAGCTCCAAATTTTTGGAGCCTAAACTTTGAAAAATGTTTGTAGCATAATGTTTAATGGTATCAACTTTTCCGGGAGCTCATTTGATACATATTTCTAAGTACTTTGACAAATGTTCAGTAAATATATTTTATAAAATGCACCGTTTTCCCGTTATTTGAGCTTGAATACATAGATGTGGGTACTAGCCGAAAAAAAAAATATACATTCCATCACCTATAACTCACATTTTATTAATTCTCAAAGGTTTTTCGAATAAGAAATCTCTTTTATTTTTTATTATCTTCAATTTCGGCAATCATAACTATTTTGATAAAACTTACAGTTTTTGAATTATTTACGAAAAACCGCTTTACATCATGCATTTATTTCACGAAAAATTCAAATCTTTGATTTTTAATAACTCAAAAAGTATTGCTTTATTTTAATAATTAGGGGTAATAAATTTTGCTTAAAATTTGTCCCTCTATCGATTAGTGGGGTTATTTTTAATACAATAGTTTTCACCTCTGAGAAGGGGTGGCATCCACCCCCAGGGTAAAAGCGCACGTTGGCACCATATCAGTTTTATTTCTTGAGGTATGCTCTAACTACTCACCAATTTTCATGTAAATCGATGGAGGTTTAACAAAATAGGAGGTGAAAACCTTTAATGACTCCGTTAACTTTCCCCTTTCATCCCTTATTGCTACTCCCTGTATCCACTGAGGTGTCAGCCTGAAAGGGGTCATAATTATCAACATACAATAGACACATTTCACATGCCAAACTCCATATTACTTATGACGATGATTTCTCGCCTCTAGCTCTTAGACTATACTTTCCAGTAACTTGGTGTACTTTGTCGCCGAAAACAATAAAAAAATGATTTGCTAAAGCCGGATTTATGTATTATAGACCCTAGTGAACTTGGAGAAGAGGATGATATTCCACTTACACAATTATTTCCCACCATCAAAAATATATTAGTGGATTTGGAACAATTTACCTTAATTGGTAATGATGTAAAAGAAAATGGAGAATTGACCATCAATGATTGTATTGTATTGAAGATTGTATTGTATTGTGTTGGATTTTATTGTAACGATTGTATTGAACAAATACAACAAAATAAATGAAACTATCCCTAGTTTGAAACAAGGAAGAAGAACCTGAATTCTTTCTAGTGTCGAATATACCAAGCCTATCTGAAGTCACAGAGATTTAGAAAAGTTTTTAATTACTGAGAATAATGTTGACATATTTACAAATATGTACTTGTAAGCTTTAATTGACATGTGAGACAGGTGTAGGACGTCAAAAGATTTCATGGCTGCATAATATTTGCCAATGGACAGGATTCTACAGCTATGAAATGCTTCGTAATGCTACTAAAAGTAGAATAATAAACTTATATTCTGGACTATCTAACATTCTCACTATCTAACATAGCAATGTCAGGTGGCATCGCTTGCTCACCTGACAAGACAATGTGTACGGTTGACGCTTAAGTAGAAATGAACAGTACCCTAAAAAGAAGGAGAGTAAAATGATAATCTGATTTTTTAAAAATTAGAGAGTATACAGCAATATCTAATTTTCAAATATTTTAAAAAATGAACTTTTTACTGTACAGGGTTATTCACTATATTTTGACCCCCCTGTATTCTGCTTTATTTACAGAATTAGAAAACAGAAATCAAAGTTTGTTGCACAAATAAACATTGCTTTTTGCTTAAATTCAATGTTCAAACTGTCAAGAGTCAGGTGGGTGGTAGCTTGAACATTGAATTTAAGTGAAAAATAATGTTTATTTGTACAATAAACATTTATTTCTATTTTCTGACAGCAGTAGAATGTATTTTGAATTAAATAAATTACATACATTATTTTTTTGTGTGAATTAATCTAATTTACAAAAACAAATGTTTGGACACTCTGTATAAATAATTATTTTAATGTTTATATTACTGAATATAGAATTAAATATCCTTTCAAATGAGCTACCACACGACCCCTATTCTTTAAAAAAAAAATAGTCGATTACGTCACTATATATGTCAAGAAATCATAATTTAAAAATAGAATAACTTTTGTATTTTACAGTTTTTTCTAATTCTGTAAATAAACCAGTTTACAGGGGGGTCAAAATAGAGTGAATAACCCTGTACAGTTGAGTCCGCGAGTCTTTACCCATGCGTCATCATTTAAAGATACGAAATAAGTAGGAAATTTACTAAACGCAACGGCAAGTGGATATTATTCCGATCACGAATTATAGTATAAAATTTGACGTTATCAATTAAATAGAATGTCAAATTTTGTTTTGCTTTAAAATTTTGGTGCATAATTACAGCTGCATTTGAAGTAGCTTAATAAATTATTTTATTATCATTGATTAATAAATAAATAAACAATTTATAAAAGAATTCAATAACATATTTTCTTTTTGTTATTTTATTCACTTTGGCGGAACCTTAAACACAAGCATTCAACTGTGTCAACAATGAGGTTAGCTTTGTACGTTGTCAAAATTTATCGTAAAATAATATAAACTTATTACAAAATTTCTAACTCCAATATAAAATTAGTTGTGAAAACAACTGTTTGTATACTATAAAAAACTTCAAAATGCAAAAATTCGACAAAATAACAGCAAAAAATTCAACAAACTGACAGCCAGTGGCGGCCCGTGAAGTAGTGCCATAGAGCCATGGCATTACCTTGCTAACTATGCAGAAACATATTTTTTATCTTCAAAACTTTTTAATTCCTGTTAATTTTTTTGTGTATATTTCTTTTGATCTTCATAAATTATATAAAATTGGCAACTATGGGCTTAATACAATCCCTGCCACAGCGGAGATTATTCGACAGGAGAATCTCTCCTTCGTGCCAAAGTCAGTACTGACACGACTAAAGAGAGAAAGATTTTAAGAGCATTCTATTTAAGTGACAGAGAAAGAGCTATATTGGACTATTAGTATACCTTTAAATGTGAATCTCTGTGCCGGGCACGAGGTTGAGTTTCTTTGCGTACTGGTTTGTCGCTTTTATTATGTATATTTTCTGTTAACAAGTTTTGTATTTATTATTACACTTTTAGGGCATCATGATCGTGGGTGTAGTGTGTAGTATAAATAATATTTTGATTATTTCTTAAGTTTAATTTATTAATTGACAATGAAGATTAGTATCTTCAAAAAATTTTAAGAAATTTAAATTTTTAAGAATATTTTTTTTTTAAATATTTCAAAAAAAACTACAAATGTTATAAGGTTTTGTGGAGCTTTCGAGTTAGCTTTAAGAGGTAACGACGAAAAAGATAATTCAGAAAATGGATGCATATTTAAGGAGCTGGTCAATTTTAGCACCGAATTAGACAACGACTTAAAGGTTCATATTATTCAAAGTACCAGATCTTTCAAAGGTCTACCTTCTCCGGACATTTAGTTGCTTCTAATTTATTTATGTCGGAGAAGTTTTCTGCTTATAAGCATCAGTTCTCCGAATCATTTCTTAATGAAACATTGAGACAATTTTAATTTTTAAACAAAACTCGATTTAAAACTGAATTAGAAGTAGGTACTGTATTGGTGAGATGAATTAAGTACTACCTCTGGGACTGTTTCGCTATCGGTTTTATTGTAGAGGGAAGGCTTAAAAAGCACATTTGAAGAAACTATTAAACTTTTAAGTATTTTAGTTACCATTCCTATATCAACATCTGAAGCAGAACGCTGTTTTTCGATGTTAAAACATAGTGCTTTAGGTATGCTATCTGCAGAAAAGCATGTTGTAAATTATATTGATAATTTTAATAATAAAGGCATTAAAAACTTTGCAACCAAAAAATAGAAGAATGAACTTCATATATCGTAAACTTTAAAAGTGACATTACAAAAATTTGTGCATGTGTGTGAATAATGAAATAGTATTATTTTTATAAATTGGTAAATAGAGACTAAATCTTAATAACAAACTTCAAGCACTATCAGCAGTAAATGCTGGTGATAGGTTAAAAGGTTTTTATTATTAATTAATTTACGGAACTGTTTTTATCAATGTTGGACAATTGCTTGGCACCTCAGATCAATAAACATAAGATACATAAAATAAAAATATCGGCGCATATATGTTTTCAGTTTTTGTTGTAAGTATACCTTTTTTGACAATACAGTGAATCCGTCACTAAAAATTTTGGCGGCTGCCCGAGTTCTGGCACTACTTTCTTAAAGTGGTACGAGCCGCCACTGCTGACAGCCACAAAAGTAAACAAACCAAAACGTCAGAAATTGTATTTAAAATATGTGAAGACATCCCCAATCGTCTTTCTTTGTACTTATCTCTTTTCAATGAACTGAGTCTAAATCGTTCATAAAAATAACGTGTTTTTACGTAATAACAGGTGGCAGCTGGTTTGTCATTAATTTCATGCGTGGAAGAGAATGATGCTAAATAAAAATTATGTGTTTTATCTCGCCAGGTATTAATGACGCACGGGGACTCGCGGTCTCAACTGTACATTATGTCCAAAAAATAATGCAACCTATTCTTAAATTGATGTTATTGCGTTCATTTGTGTTTCTGATCAATTCAAATTACAATTAATTAATATTATATTTAACATAGAATCCAATAAACAACATAAAATGTAGATCAGTTGCTTTAATTTTCTTATGCTCCCTCTTAAACGATCACTCTCATCGGTAAAAAATTCAGAACAGATAATATATAACCTGTTAAACTCTGCGTAGGATATCACATTCAGATGAACCTTTATCAGGTAAAGTTCTGCCTAAGCATTTATATTAGTTGCAATCCATGATCTTCTTTTTCTTCCCCTATTAGTAAGTATGCTGTTTTGGTTATATTTAGTTTAATTTATGTCTGTTAGTATACATCTTCAAATTTCCTTAGCATGTAATCAATATCTTCTTTATAGTTGGCTATTACTATTTGATAATCAGCGACAAATAATGTCGTTAGGTAGCTCTCATTGACTTTGATTCCCATACCTGAATATTTTTGTCTACAGTCTACATCTCGTAATTCCTTTTAAATATATATTTTAAATAAAGTAGGGGATAGGCAATATCCCTGTTTAAGACCATTTTTTAGCTGAAGTAGTTCCGAAAAGGAATATTTCATATTTGCAACACACTGCGGATTCTTAAAGATGTGTAGAGCTTTGATATGGGTACATTTCTTTGGAATCGTTCTTGTCAAAAGAGATTTTAAAGGTACTGTGTCGTTTTTTTTTCGGGAGGCTCTCGAAATGCTTTATCGAGATTTATGTTGACACAGTGGGTAGCAAAATTCTGTCCATATAGGACCAACATAAGCAGCTCTGTTTTTCTATTTCTTGGTAATCCGCCTCTATTCATTTTTTTGAGGATTCAGCCATACAAGCTTTCCGTCGAGCTATCTGTCTATCTAATCAGTCCTAAACATCAATCCTTGGATATAAACCTCGTCTTCCTTCTTCTATGTCACTTTATCTTGGGCAATTTGCATCCATTTTGACCAAGTGTCATCAGTTCAGGTCATCCTGACCATCGCATTTTTCCGTCGAGCTAGTGACGCTAATACCTCTATAATTATCGCATACGTTTCTGTCTCCTATTTTGTAGATGGAGCTCATATTTTGCTAAAGTCCATTCTGTAATAATATTTTGGCTTTTAATTAAGCATTTATTGAAAACTAGTGATTTTATCCTTCTCCATGCGACGAGAGATCCAATCAATTGTCATGTACGGTCTCTCTACTCAATTTTTCGAAATTTTAAAGATAACAAAGTTTTAAAAGAATTAAAAATAAATAAAATTTGAAATTAATTATCCTCTGAGCTTTTTAAGTTGGAAAAATAAAGCATAACAGAGTGTCAAAATACTTGACAAGGGAAATCTAAAATCACTTATTAGACTTTCGATTCATAAATGGTGCTAGTAGCATCTTTGGTAATTATTTTGATAATTAGACCGAAAGGATAAAAGGATTTCATTTCATTGCAGTTCAGTGCCTCTACCCAGGTGCTCCGATGAGGCAACGGTTTTTCCGAAATGCGTATACGCACATAGTAGAGACTCTGTACTGTAATCAAATCTAAACCATCTTAGTTTATATATATATATATATATATATATATATATACATCCCGCTATCATTATGTCATCTTTTCATGTTGCAGTCATTTGGCATCACCAAGAAATACTATCATTTTCGAATTTTAATTCGTGTATGTTTGTTGAGTGCATTTTTTAACGCCCTGTATCGTTCTCAGTTTTCTAAAATTTTAATTTTAAAAATTTAAATTATATACAAAAATTTTTACACTTCATAACCATTTTGACTTCCACCACATAAAAATGTGTATTTCCCATCATTTTGCCGCTTTTCGACGTTGCCACGAGTTAAAAATACCGATCTTTTGAGGACAGGTAGAAAAGGTCTATTGTAAACTTAGAGGATGGAATATTTTGGTAAAATATTCCATCCTCTCAGATTATAAACTACATAAAAGGTAGGTTCTTTACCTGTTCAGCTGGATTACCAAGCAAGGGTCTAAATATTTTACGAGTTGAATTGTGTTTATTTGATTTCATCTGTTAAATTAAAATTTCTCATACCGACTTAAAATATTTGTTTGAAAAATTCATTTTATATTTTCGTTTAATTTACTTAGGGTTTTTGGTCAGAATTTTGAAGAAACGCTTGGTTTGACATAAAATTTGGGACACGTACCTATAGCTAATATGTTAAAGAAAAAAAGTGATATTGTGCCGATATGTGCTTTTGATCTGGAGGTGAGTTTCGTCGGTTATAGGGTATGAAAACAAATACGTTCAAATAAGTCCGGAATTGGATAAACTGACTAATTCTAAGCAACTTCTATTTTATAGCGTTTTTCACTAAGTCAATACTTTTAGAGATATTTGCGAGTGAATATGTTCATTTTTCAACAAAAAAAAAAACGTTTTTATACGGTTTTTCGCAAATAACTCAAAAAGTAGGTACTTTATTGAAAAAAAATTAGCAAATAGTAAATATAGCTTATAAAAAAGTGAAAAAATGGTATATGTGTCAGGTCTGTAGACCCAGTAGAAGCAGAGTTATTGCTAAGCTTTGTTTTAAAACCAAGAGGAGTAGGTAAACTAAATGGCAGATTCACACCCAAGAAAGTCACTAGAAATATCATCAGATAAATCTTCTTTTTTGGTTGATCATATCGGCCTTTGACGGTAATCTTGACTAAAAATCTAAAAATAAAAGGAAGAACGCAGAAAATACAAAAATTGCTGATAAAATAAATAAACTAACCTATGAAATGCCAATAGTGTCAAAATTTGATATGAGTAAAATTGCCTGAGGTTGTACCAATTACAAACAAGGTGTACGGCGCGGGAAATTTGAATGACTCCTCTTGTTTAAAAACAGACTATAGTGAAAAATAAGCTCTTATATCTCAAATTCCAAATCGAATATTTTAACGTGAAATAAAAAAAATGAAACACTTTTCTGGGAAAACTTATTACAACTTTCTTAAAGTGTTTAAGAAAACGTTTATTTTTATTTGTTTTTTAAGTTTCCAGCAGCAAGAGTAAGCAGGTTACGCTCAAAATACAGTTGTTCCTTTTTTTTTGGTTAAAAATATTCTAAAAACTCCCTCTAATTAACAGCCCAAATGGAATTAATCGTTACCACTTCACAAGTAACTTTATGTATTGTTTGTGTTTGTAAGTTTCATCAGTTCAAAGTGCTTATTTGTGGAAAAATTTGGTTTTAAAGTAAATTTTTTTAAATCTTTAATTTTGAAAAAAAGACTTTTGTCAAAATAACTTAAAAATTATTAGTGATACCAAATATCTTAAAGAGTAAAAAATGTAGGTGTTGCTTTTTTAAATATTTGGAATTTTTTGATTTTCTGGAAGACAAAAATTGGTTAAGATATGGCTGTTCAAAATTTGCATATACATACTCGTGACTAGTGATTCGTTCGAGGCCTTTCAACAAAACCCCTTTCAAAAATAAGCATTTTGAACCAATGCAACTTACAGATCATATACAGGGTTTCCCCGAAAATAGTGCGTTCCTTAAAGGTATAGATAGAAAGCACAATGTAGAGCAAAAAAGTCTTATAACATTTTATTCTAAATTCAGCCGTTTGACCAAAAAACGAAAATACATTTTGATATGCAAATTGATACTCAATTAGTAAATAAACAAGGGGTCCCATTAGATTAAATTTCACAGTCACAGGTTCTTCTACGCCATGTTGCCAGGTCATATAAATTTATGAAAATAAAAATTTACTCTTATGGAGAACAACGTAATTTTTGTTGAAACGGTTAACTTTAGGAAAAAATGTTACAACACCTTTTTGTTCTAACTTGTGTATTATATCCACACCTTAAAGGAACGCACTATTTTCGGAGACACCCTGTATAAACAATACATTTATCTAAAGTAACGTGTGAAGCGGTAACAATTAATTTTCATGACTTTCTTTTGCCAAAAAAAAAAGGGAACGATTTTATTTTCAGCGTAACTTGCTTACTTTTCACGCTAGAAACTGTTTTAAAAACACCAAAAAAAATTTTTTTTAAACACTTTAAAAGAGTTATGATGAGTGTTTCCCGAAAAGTGCTTTATTTTTTTGGTTATTTTACGTTGAAATATTCGATTTGGTATTTGACGAATAAGAACCTATTTTTCATTAGCTGCAACCCTGCTTCTACTGGGTCTACAGACCTTATACTGACACCTCTTTTTCATAAGCTATATTATTGCTAGGAATATTTTCTTCGATAAAATATGTACATACTTACTTTTTGAGTTATTTGCGAAAATCCGTCCAAAGCGTGTTTTTCTATGAAAAATAAACATATTCACTCGCACATACCTCGAAAAGTATTGACCTAAAACTTTTATAGAACAAAATTTGCTTAGAATTAGAATTAGTCAGTTTATCCACTTCCGGACTTATTTTGCACGTATGTTTTTTCACCTCCAAGAAGGGGTGAAAGTCACATCCAGGACAAGAGAACATATCGGCATAATCTCACTTTTTTCTTTGGCATTTTAGCTACGTGTGTGCCAAATTTTATGTCAATCCAAGCGGTTCTTTAAAATCTGGAGGTTTTGCGATATTTTATCGTGAGTGAATGGAATAATAATTATTACAACGGCAATTATTGCCGTTGTCACTTTTAGATAAGAAGTCATTATCACAATGATATAGTCAGGTTAACTGAATTGTATAATTATTGTTTTTATCATTAAATGTGAAAACCTAGAATTATCCATGTCTGTCCGTCAATAAACACAACTCGTCTATTAGTAGGACAGAAAGAATGACAAATAAGGTGTCAAATGAAAGCCTATAACCAAAATATGATATTACATGTGAGAAGTTTGACCTCGGACTGCCTGTTCCAGAGTTGCAACCGAAAGTACTGTTTTAAATTCGTCGAAATAGTACAAACTATTGGTCAACACGACTAAGAAAGACCAGAACAAATACATACTTCCGGTTTCATGCCTGTCTGTTCGTCCATATCTGTAGGTGAACAAAATTCATCCGTCATATCAGCTGACAGAAAGTTACACGAAGGGTTCAAATATCGACTGCCGGTTCAACTTCCGGTCACTTTTTGTGAAAAATTAGAACTTACGATGTCCAATTGCTTGTTACAATTTTTTTATAAGTGTTCTACTCTATCTATTCTGACTTTTCATTAACTTACTTAGATCACATATAATTTAATACAGTTTTGATGTCAGGGTCTTCAAAATTTATGTGGTGAGTTCCGGTATGTGATGAATGAAAAACGACTCCATAAGCAGAAGAAAAAAGTGTTCTCAAGACCTAAGACAATACATCGACTCACAAGAGCGTTGTGACAGTAGCAAAAATTCGAGTTGGGGTTCTAATTACTTTCTCATGCGGCTTACTCTCCTGACTTGGCCCCCTCCGATTATTAAGTGTTCCCAAATCTGAAGAAATGATGGGCGAGTCACAAAGTTTCACAAAAAAGCGAATATTTCGCGAAATGAACGTCAGATCGAAAAACTAAAAAATGCGTGTTCAATATTTTTCAAAAGTCTATCGAATGATACCAAAAACGAACCCCCACGGAAAGGGGTGAGGAGTAAATTAAAAATTTTAAATACGAACCCTGCGATATTTCGCGAAATGAACATCAGAGTGCCAGTGTGTGCTTTTTTTCTGGGGATGAGTACCACCCCCTTCTCGAGTGTGAAAAAATATAGGTCCAAATAAGTCCGTAAGTGGATAAACTAATTAAATTCCTTGTAACTTTTGTTTTTAGATGGTTTTTCGCAAATAAATCAAAAAGTAAGTATTTGATCGAAAAACTATTCCTAGCAAATATAAAGCTTATAAAACAGTAAAAAAAATGATGTATGTATGAAGTCTGGACACAGAATAAAAACAGAGTTGGAGCTAATCAAAAGTTGGTTCTTATTCGTCAAATTCCAAATCGACTAGTTCAACGTAAAATGTCCAAAAAATAACGCACTTTTCGGGGAAAACCCGCCACAAATTTTTTAAAGAGTTTAAAAAAAGTTTTATTTTTGTTATATAAAAAGTATCTATTCTATCACCATCAGCATCAAAAGTAGACCGGGCAGTATCGTCGCCCCCGCTAGCGAAATTATTCCGATTCGATTTTTTTGCACAAACTTACTCAAAAAGAGGTCCTTATAACATATCCAAAGGGTGCCGGGCGGTGCATTGGTCGAAAAATTGTTTAAAAAATTTTTTTGAAACAAATTCACAAAAACAATTTTTTCATTTCGAACAATTTTTTTTAGATAACTTGTGTCATTCTGGGCAAAAAAGGTGTCTTGCCATTTTTGTTTAAAATTGATTGTTGTCGAGTTATATGCGATTAAAAATTTGAAAAATGCGAAAATGGCCATTTTTAAGTCTTAATAACTCGATTAAAAGTTATTATTATGAAATTAAAAAGTGAGCAGATCAAGTTTCAAACCCTTGCTTCAAGGTCCTTAAGAGATTTTTGTCATTATTTTATTACAAAGCTGTTATTTTTAATTATTAATAATTAGCGCTATAGTCCCGGATTTATCGTCGCCCCTGTTAGTGAAATTATTCCGATTCGATTTTTTTGCACAAACTTACTCAAAAAGAGGTCCTTATAACATATTCACAAGGTGCCGTGGTCGAAAAATTGTTTAAACAATTTTTTAAACAAATCCACAAAAATAATTTTTTCACTTTGAACAATTTTTTTTTAGATAATTTTGGACATTCTGAACAAAAAAGGTCTCTTGTCAATTTTCTCTAAAATTGATTGTTGTCGATTTATACGCGATTTAAAACCTGAAAAATGCGAAAATGGCCATATAACTAGACAAAAATCAATTTTAGAGAAAAATCTCAAGATACCTTTTTTGCTCAGAATAACCCAACTTATCTAAAAAATCGTTCGTAATGAAAAAATTATTTTTGTGAATTTGTTTAAAAAATTGTTTAAGGTGATACAGTAGCGATCAACAGGTAGCCAAAACGCGTTCCAAGATTGCGGCTGTAATTTTGAATATTTTTTCAAGATATTTGGCACACGTATCCGTAATATAATAAAGAATGGCGGTACAGAGCCCAATTTGAAAAATATATTAGGTAATATTTGAAAATTATTCTGTAATTAAATACAATATTAAAAAAACGAGCCTGTACCGCCATTAAGAAGAACAAAAAAATACACTTTCTTAAAATAAACTTTTTTATCCGATGCCTAGATTTTGTGTCATTTTGGAACTACTAAAATGTTTTATTTCATTAGTCCAAAACAAAATTTAAATTTTTTAATTCGACAAAATATTTCCACGCACAGGCTGTGGTCTGTATTAATTCGAGAACCAAGAGAGACAGCTCATTAACCGCCTTTCATTTTTTCTTAGAAAATAAACGATCTCTACACAAAGTACTTATAGGATAATACGCCGCCGTTATGAAATGATTGTAGGATGTTAAAATGACGAAGGATGTTTTACCCGGAAATCCGAATTTTATATACTTTTGTTATATTTAATACCCTAATAGCACACGACGTCCTTTGGACGTCCAAAATAGGTCAATTTTTGGTCCTAACGTCCATGGACCATAAACGGACGTCCTTTGGACGTCCGACGCTGGACGTACTTCGGGTGTACTAAATATGTACGTCCTTTGCACGTCCGGCGTTGGACGTCCTTCAGGTGGACTAAATATGTACGTCCTTTGGACGTCCGGCGTTGGACGTCCTTCGGGTGGACTAAATATGTACGTCCTTCGGACGTCCGGTGTTGGACGTCCTTCGGGTGGAATAAATATGAACGTCCTTTGGACGTCCGTACTCGGACGAAATACGGACCTTTTCCAATCGTCCATATTGGACATATTCTACCAATAAGGGGATTAAACAGCAAAATTATTTAATAAAATATTAACTTAATTATGTTAATAAAATAGTTTAAATGGAAAAGATTATAAATCATATTTAATTCAAAACTGTATATGTAGTTTAATATCTAATACATGTTTTTGTTTTTATGTAAAGTGTGAAAATCTGATCGGTAAATTATTCGTTATGTCCACTCTACATCAACAATAAATTGAACAAGAAATTGAAATAAGTTATTCAAGGCCAAATTTGACGAGTACAAAATGTATGATTTGTAAAAGAAAATGAAGGAATTTGATGAAATAGAACAATTGGATATGTTTTATTTTGTCAAATTTCTTTATTTTCTGTTTATTCACGGCAAAATTGGAAGTAGAATTGTGTTTTGTATAAGCCAAATTTGACCTTGAATAACTTGTCGTCAATTTCTTGTTCAATTATTGTTGATGTAAAGTGGACTTTATAATGTTTTATTATTCCCGTTACCAAGATGATAGAAGTTTGGTGGTTAATTCTAATAAGCAAAAATATAATTTTTATCAATGTATCCTTACTACAGATGAATATTGAGAGCATCTTTTTGAAGTTGAGCGTACGTGTGCCCAAAATAGGTCCAGTTTTAGTCCTAATGCGGATGGACTATAAATGAACGTCCTTCGGACGTCCGACGTTGGACGTACTTACGTGTTGAATAAATATGAACGTCCTTTGGACGTCCATTGGACGTCCGTGCTCGGACGTCCGTTGGACATTGACATCGATCCGTGAGCGTCATCTGCAAAGAAGAAAATCACAAGCCAGGACAACCAATCCAAATAGTGAGTGTTTCAAACTTTTGTGTTGTGTTGTCAAAAGTTTATTTAATTATTTATGTTTTTCCTTACATACTTACATATTTTTTCAAGCTTTTTGGTATATTTTTCATATTTTTTACTATATTTCGATAAAAAAATTCTTCGCAGTTTTATCCTAATCAACATCATCATCATTCTATCCAAAAAGGCAAATCGCCAAAATCGCAATTTTATCATAATATGATATGTATATTTGCATTTTACCACATTTTTTCGATGTTTTGAAACATTTTTGTATATCTTTTGTATATCTATCTATATTTTGTATATCACCCCTCCTCGGGGTGAAACTCACCCCCCAAATTCACATACTAATTTGTAAGTACACATACTTTGTAAGTATGGAATAAAGGTTGCTTAATATTAATCAGTTTATCGAAGTCCGGACTTATTTTGAACGTTTTTCACCCCAGGGAAAGAGTGAAACTCACCCCAGGGCAATAGCACACATTGGCACAATATCACTTTTTTTCTTTGGCATGTTAGCTATGCGTATGCCAAATTTCATGTCAATCGTTTAAAATTTACGCAAAAACCATCAAAGAATGTAGTAATACTTGTTTTCATGAAGTCGGTGATAGAGTTTGACAAATCTTTATGGTTGTTAAATATCTTTTAATTTGTGTATTCGATTTTTAAAGGTAGGTACTATATACGTCCATTTGGCACAATAAAAAATAACCTTCGACCGGTACATATTGCTTGTATCGATGCTCGGTGCATTGTTCAGTCATAAATTTTACCTGTCCCTATAGCGTCGGTCGTCGGCGTCGGGTCCTATTGTAAATTATTATAATAATAGTCCGTCTCGGTATTTTATTATTTCTGTCATAAGTATCTCTGTGGAAATGCAAATGCTGCTTGTAACATCCCAAAAACCAGCTCTACTATTAATTGTACTCGTATAAATAAGTGTATAATATGTACCTACCTACTTATTTATTGTATTCATTTATAGACCTGGATCCCGCGTAATAAAAAAAGTTGATTAACAGCAAGCTGAAAATTTGTTAATAGCTTCACGGTGTCTAGTCGGACAAACTTTGATGTACGGGAATACTGGAACCGGGGAAGTTTTAATTGTGGAACAGGTTAAAAACTTGCAACATCAGACTACCGAAAACGTTCCATGTATTTTGTCGGACAGAACTTCCAATTGATTTGTTACCATTTCATTAAACTCTTATGCAAAAATCAGACTGCGTACCAGTCTACTTTTATTCTCTTAATATTTTTACTTAAAAAAAGTGTACTACAATCATCTCGCTAAACTTAATATAACTGTTTTCGAGATAAACCCATTTTAAATCTGCGATATAACATAATTTTTTGCATAATATTGTAGTTAAATCCGAAAAATCAACTTAAAACCATAATAATAATTGTGCCAATTCTCATTTATGTCATTTATATTTTTGGAGATTTTTATGGTTTATAAGTTATTTTTCGAGTTTAGCGAGACGAATGTAGTATATATTTTTTAAGTAATAATATTAAGAGAATAAAAGTTTTGATTCGAAAAGTATATGTAATGTAGAGTTCCCTCAGCGATGTGATATAATATTATTACAGTATAGCTCCCCGTGCATGACAAGCTTATGGAGGTAGCCCATATAGCCTAGGCTATAATATTATTAAAAAAATCACTTAGATGGGACAATGGCTTTAGGAAATTCGAGACATCAAAAATGGCCCATTTTTAAGGTGGTGCGTTAATTTCTTGGAGAAATGTAATTATAATTTAATGTAAATAATCTAATATCCAATAATTGTAAATTAATATAAGATGTAATATAAGTTCCTTAAAAAATATATTTTTTATTTCCCACAATACATTCTCCACAGGTATAAATATCGTCTCTAGACGTCCACCGAACGTCCTCCCAGGACGTTAGATGGATGATCGGCAGCAATACATTGGACCAAACTGGGACGTCCTATGAAGGCCCAATTGACGTCCACCGAACGTCCCTTCGGACGTTAGGTGGACCCCCATTGGGCGTTTGGCAACGTGGAATTTGGACCAAAATTGGACGTCCTGTTAAGGTCCAATTCACGTCCCCTAAGACGTCCGATTAAGATCCAATTTACTCCGATTAAGGTCCAATTTACGTCCAATTAAGGTCCCATTTACGTCCGATTAAGGTCCAATTTACGTCCGATTAAAGTCCAATTTACGTCCGATTAAGGTTCAATTTACGTCCGATTAAGGTCCAATTTACGTCCGATTAAGGTTCAATTTACGTCCGATTAAGGTCCAATTTACGTCCGATTAGGGTCCAATTTACGTCCCCTAGGACGTCCGATTAAGGTCCAATTTACGTCCGATTAAGATCCAATATATGTCCCCTCGGACATTAGATGGACGTCCAATGGACGTTCGGTAGCGCGACATTTGGACCAAAATAGGACGTATAAAGGACGTTCCTCGGACGAAAACGGACGTCCAATGGACGTCCCTAAAGTCCGTGAAGGACGTCCATTGGACGTCCTTGTGCTATTAGGGTAGGTACCTACCTATAATTCTGGTGATTTTTTAAATCCTCTATTGTTAAGAGAATTTACACCTTTAGCCAAAGTTTTACGATTTTCTAACGGAAATTAACAAGTTATTTTAAATACGCACCAATTATCGATGTTAAAAGGAGTTTTTCAAGTTATAAAAATATTTTGTCTGATCAAAGAATATGTTTCCTCGTAAAGAATTTGGAAAAACACATTGTAGTGAATTATAATCGAAGATATATTTATAGTGATATTGTTGTTTTATTTTAAATAGGTAACTATTGGTAGCAGTTTTTGTAAAAACTGTGAATAAATTGCATATATAAAAAATGATTTTATTTGAAAAATAATAAATAAGATTACTAAATAAGACAGAAAATTTGTGGTTTCCCGAAATGCGCATTTTTTGAATTTTTGTGCATATCTTGCGCATATTTCGTAATTTTTTACCGCATATATATGCGAATATTTCATCAAAATTGATCGCATATAAATCCGCTCCCTAGTCATTGTATTCTGTTGGCTGATTCCAATGATTTGACCCGCCGTACGACACGTTGGGACCAATGGGAGTGAAGATACGTAACTAATACCTATCAAGAGGTTTACTCAAACTTCTTTTCTGTACTTATACCTACCACTCGGTATAAGTACAAAAAAGAAGTTTGTGTAAACCTTTGCACAACTGTGTAAATACTAAAGAAAAATCTAAAATATTAAAAAAAATAGTGGAATCCGTTAATCTGTTCTCGAAAAAATTAGCTATGAAAATGAGCATAATTTTCTATATCCCTAACTTTTGACGAGCAGTTTAGCTTAAATGGGGAAAAGCGGTAAGCTTAGACCAAACACCAGTAGGAGGCATTCAATTAATTGAGGAAAAAAATTAAATGGATAACAATATTCATTTCAGTTATAGAAAAGGCATTGCCCCGCTAGAATGGTTGAAATCACAAGTAACAATTAATAGTCCTACAAAAAAGACAGGCGCTTGAAAGTGATAAGACCATTGAACAATAAGCCTGCGAACTGCCTTTTAAACACATTCTTAAAAATAATCCATAACACAATTAAAAAAAGGTTTGTTAAGAAATTCTTTTATAGACTTCAGAAATTCAACAACTTCTCCTGATTATGTTTAAAAAACGTACGGAATGCACTAAATGAAAAAAAGAAGAAAAAGATTTATCATACCCTTATACTCTAATATATTCTTACGTTGAATATTTGATGCTTCCCTGTAGAGTATAAACGGACAGTTGTGTTTTTCCCGTGAGCTGCCTTGTTTAGTCTTCTTTGTCGTTCTATTCGTTAAATCCTATCCTCTCAAGTCACAGCGTCAGAAAGCAGTGGGTATATGCAGTGAACGGGAGGCCTATGTCGAGCAGTGAACGTTGGGGCCCTTTCGCGTTTATCATATGTAGAGAAGTCGCTTGTCAAAAACTGGACGTATGTAATCGTATTCTATTTGTTAAATACTCTCACCTAATATGTCATACCATGTGTGTTAATCCATTTTATTTCTACAATTTTAAAGTGTTATTACATGCCGTCATTTTCATTTGTCTACACCATCTTATTCTGCCAGTTAAATCCCATCATTTCAGACGCTGTACGTCACGATTGAACCAATAGAACCGTAGATACAAGACTAAGGCCCTTTTGACATGATGCTGTAATTGATTTTCATACGTCATTGTATTATATTAGTCAAATCCAGTTATTTTAGGTGCTGTACGCCACGATTGGACCAATAGGAGCGAAGATACGTAAATAAGGCCCTTTTGACATATTGCTGTATTTGATTTTTCTGTGTCATTGTATTCTGTTCATTAAACCCTACCATTTGAGCTGCTGTACGTCACAATTGGACCAATAGGACTAGATATACATAACTAGGGCCCTTTTGACTTGTTGCTGTATTTGATTTTTCTGTGTCATTGTATTTTATTTGTCAAGTCCTATTATTTGAGATGCCGTACGTCACGATTGGTCTTATAGGACCGAAGATACGCGACTAAGGCCCTTTTGACATGAGGTTGTATTTGATTTTTCTCTCATTGTATTCTGTTTGTCAAATCCTATCATTTGAGGTGCTATACATCACGATTGGACCAACAGGACCGAAGATACATAACTAAGGCCCTTTTGACATATTGCTTGTTTGATTTTTCTGTGTCATTGTCTTCTATGATGTCTAAGGCATATCTCTGATATGCCCTATTTTTAAATTGGTCCTAGTCCTTAGTCCTAGGTTTTCACCCACAAGCTTTTATTTGACACCTCATTTGTCATTCTACCCGGTATAATGGCGGAGGAGTTATATTGGCGGTCGTACGGACCGACAGAAAGAGTACCCAGCTCAAATATCTCACCTTTAGTACCATCCTTGGATTATAAGCTTTCATTTGACACCTCATTTATTATTATAGCTGGTATAATGATAGATGAGTTACATTCGCGGTCGGACGGACCCACCGACAGACCGCCTAGGTCAAATATCTCACCTTTAGTACCATCCTTGTATTACCAGCTTACATTTGACACCTTATTTGTCATTCTACCTGGTATAATGACGGAGAAGTTATATTCGCGGTCGTACGGACCGACAGAAAGATTGTCTAGGCCAAATATCTCACTTTTAGTACCATCCTTGGATTATAAGCTTTCATTTGACACCTTATTTATCATTCTACTTGGTATAAAGACGCAGAAGTTATAGTCGCGGTCGTACGGACCGGCGGAAAGACAGCTTAGGTCAAATCGCTCACCTGTAGTACCATCATTGGATTATCAGCTTTCATTTGACACATCATTTGTCATTCTACTTGGTATAAAGACGCAGAAGTTATAGTCGCGGTCGTACGGACCGGCGGAAAGACAGCCTAGGTCAAATCGCTCACCTGTAGTAGTATCATTGGATTATCAGCTTTCATTTGACACCTCATTTGTCATTCTACCTGGTATAACGACGGAGGGGTTATATGCGCGGTCGTACGGACCGACAGAAAGACAGCCTGGGTCAAATATCTCACCTTTAGTACCATCCTTGGAATATAAGCTTTCATTTGACACCTCATTTGTCATTCTACCTGGTATAATGACGGAGAAGTTATATTCGCGGTCGTACGGACCGACAGAAAGATTGCCTAGGCCAAATATCTCACCTTTAGTACCATCCTTGGATTATAAGCTTTAATTTGACACCTCATTTATCATTCTACCTGGTATAATGATTGAGGAGTTATACTCGCGGTCGGACGGACCGACGGACAGACCATGTAGGTCAAATATCTCACCTTTAGTACCATCCTTGGAATATCAGCCTTCATTTGACACCTCATTTCTCATTCTACATGGTATAATGACGGAGGAGTTATATTCCCGGTCGTACGGACCGTCGGAAAGACAGCCTAGGTCAAATATCTCACCTTTATTACCATCCTTGGAATATAAGCTTTCATTTGACACCTCATTTGTCATTCTACCTGGTATAATAATGGAGGAGTTATATTGGCGGTCGGAGGGACCGGCGCACAGATCGCCTAAGTTAAATATCTCACCTTTAGTACCATCCTTGTATTATAAGCTTTCTTTTGACACCTCATTTGTCATTCTACCTGGTATAATGACGGAGGAGTTATATTCGCGGTCGGAGGGACCGACGGAAAGACAGCCTAGGTCAAATATCTCACCTTTAGTACCATCCTAGGATTATCAGCTTTCATTTGACACCTCATTTGTCATTCTACCTGGTATAATGACGGATAAGTTATATTCGCGGTCGGAGGGACCGAGTCACAGACCGCCTAAGTCAAATATCTCAACTTTAGTACCATCCTTGTATTATAAGCTTTCTTTTGACACCTCATTTGTCATTCTACCTGGTATAATGACGGAGGAGTTATATTTGCGGTCGGAGGGACCGACGGAAAAACAGCCTAGGTCAAATATCTCACCGTCAGTACCATCCTTGGATTATATGCTTTCATTTGACACCTCATTTGTCATTCTACCTGGTATAATGATGGAGGAGTTATATTCGCGGTCGTAAAGACCGACGGACAGACCGCCAAGGTCAAATATCTCACCTTTAGTACGATCCTTGGATTATCAGCTTTCATTTGATACCTCATTTGTCATTCTAGCTGGTATATTGACGGAGGAGTTGTGGTTACAGACAGACGGACAGACGGACGTGGATAATACAAAGTTTTCACATTTTTTCAAAATTGGGTGAAAACAATAAAACATGATGCCAGACTGATTTCTTTATGAAAATAATATATACATTCTCAAATTGTCTATTTTTCGTTGTGAATAATATTGTATTCAACAGTGATGCCAAATTTCTGATGCCAAAATGATTGATAATGAAAGTGGGATATACGTTTTCATGTATATAACGGCAGCGACAAAACGGTAAAACACTGAACTAAATGTATATAATATTTTCACTGTACGATCATTTTGGACTCCAACATTTTATGGAATAAACTTATATAACTTAGTAAGAGGTAAACAAGGAAAGCTGATATATTAAAGTAACATCAAGGAATCAAATCTCTAACTACCGAGCTGATTAGACTTCTGGTAGCAAGTACAGGAATAAAGTTATTAAGGTAGTGTAAAGTGGCATCGATATACAGATGCCACTTTGCAAGACGATGCCAAATCGATGGTAAATGCATAATGTATCGATGCCAAATTGATAGTAGGATGTATATATATATATATATATATATATATATATATATATATATATATATATATAACACCGGTTTATAGTGTCCTGCGCCTTCCGGTTCCTATTCTTCAGCCGCGTCGATCTGTCCAATCTCCTGGTCGGAGATCTCTCTCAGACATGGCTTTCTGGATTCCACTTATCCAGGTTGTTTTCGGTCTTCCCCTTTTCCTTCTTTCTGGGGGTTGCCATCCCATTATTAACTTTCGGAGTCGATGTTCCTCCATTCTTTGTACATGACCATACCAACAAAGTTGTTTTTGTTGGACTTCTTTAATTATGTTTGTTTTTCTATCCATAAGATCTCGCACCCCTTCATTCGTTATATGTGAGAGTCTGGAGATGCAGGCCGATCTTCGCAAGAAGTCCATTTCCAGTGCGAGCAACTTCTGTTCTGTGCGCTTATTCAGTTGCCAGGTTTCACATCCATACAATACTACGCTTTTAAAGATGCTATTATAAGGGTGTGTTTTCTTTTCTTTTGTTATGGTTTTTGACCAAAGTAGTGAGTTCAAAGCTCCTATTACCTTCTTTCCTTTCATAATTCGTTCCTCTATTTCGAATTCTGTCCTTCCACTTTGTTGGATTCTCGTTCCAAGGTATACATAATCAGAGCTTGGCTCGATAACCATATCATCCTCTAGTTGTAACTCACTTTTCTGTCCTCCTATACACATATATTTTTATTTTTTCATATTAACGTATAGGCCCCATTTTTTGTATTCTCGAAACAGCCGGTTTGTCATAAATATTAGATCAGCTTTATCCTGGGCAATCACCACCTGATCATCAGCAAGATGCAGTGTGTATATGTATAGTGTTGAGTCATCGTTTAGCTGTATCCCCATTTCAGAACATGATTTGCGCCACTTATTCAAGACCTCATTTATATAGATTTTAAACAGTGTTGGCGATAAGCTGCATCCCTGTCGTAGTCCCTTATTTAACATGAAGCTATTGGATAATCTGCTGTTGATTTTTATGTTTGCTTGGATATTGTTATAGAATTGTTAATTGTTGCGCTGCTTTTATTAAAGTTATATTAATAGGGGATTTTTCCAGGACTTGCCATAATTTGCCATTCTTTTAGTTTATACCTACTTTATTCAATTTTGTGGATATCAAAGGAAATAATTCGCTAAGATTATTATCAATGATAATTTATCATGGTAAATGACATATCGTGAAATGCAATTTTAGATTTCCCTTGTCGAGTATTTCGCCACTCTGGTATGCTTTATTTTTCCAACTTAAAAAGCTCAGAGGACAAATAATTTGGAATTTTATCTCCTGAATTATTTGACGTTCGAATCGTAGATGGTGCTAGTAGCATCTTTGGTAATTATTTTGATAATTATATCAAAAGGATGAAAGGATTTTATTTCAGTTCAGTGCCTCTACCCAGGTGCTCCGATGAGGAAACGGTTATTTCGAAATACGTATAAGCACATAGTAGAGGCTCTGTACTGTAATCCAGTCTGAACCATCTTTTCTTTTAGTTTACATTTATTATGATTTTTGTATCTTTGGATTTGTCTTCGATGGGAATATAATAACTAGTACTAAAATAAGATGAAAAGAAAATTAAAAATTTGCTTATAAAATCTGACGTTTCTCATCAAGGGAAAGTAACTGCGGGAAGGCTACAGTTCATAAAAACTTACGTGTTAACGTTATTTTTAATTTTTGGCATTTCTTAAGTAATAAAATTAGTTTAATATTTAAATAAAAATACAACTAAACTGTTTAAAATATATCTATTTCGTTGAAATCATAATAATAGAAGTATAACTTCTTACGTGCGTATAAAGTACACACGACATGTTCTTTTTTTTTTTCTTAATAAAGTAACCAATATTTTTTCAATTTTGCGAAAAAGGACACCGCACGCATCTTATGGAAAATATAATGTCACTCAACTGAAATAAAATTTACAGTATAACAGATTTGACTGCAACCCTCAAGGTCACTTGCACCGCATAAAAGAACGTCTGTCGTCTCTTCTCCTCGCGGTTGTAGATAAATCGGTCTTACTATACATGAATAGATTGCTCTTGAAATTACACTAATTTAATATCATTGCGCTAACTCTTCATTTTGAATAAGAGCGTAAATTGATAAATATTACTCTAAAATCAAACGGGAATGTACGTCTGTCAAAGAGAGAAAAAGTATTTTGTAACTCGCTTACTCCATAAATCTTTCTGAGTTATTAAGGCAGAGGCTTTCTCTTATCTTGTCCTATTATTATTGATAATAAAGTAGGTATAATTTGGTCAGTTGTACTGCCTCTAATCGGCTTAAGCTAATGGTGGGTAGCCTGTTTTCAATAACCGATAGACTAGTATTATTATTTATAAATGACATTTTTATGAACTTTAAAAATGCGATTTCGATAAACTTTTGTTACAATTAACCCCCTAATTAAGCAGAATTCAAAGTTGGCGCAATAGTATAAAATGATTGAAATTTCGAGGTCAATCTATTCATGTAAATTTTATTTCATTTGAGGACATTATATTTTCCAAAAGATGTGTGCGGTGTCCTTTAATTACTTATGAAGTTTAGTAAATATTTCGCGTATAGTCCAGAAAGCCACTGCACATCCGCTAGGAAAAATATTCCTATTCGGATTTTTTGCACAATCTTTTTGCATGTTGCCAGGTCCAAAAATGGGCCAAAATTTTTTGAAACGTTTTTTTTTTAGCTTTTGCCCAAAATTCTTTTTTTGCATCGAACAAAGTTTTTTAGGGTTTTTGGATCATTTCAAACAGAAAAGGTCTTTAGTGACTTTTCTCTAAAGTTGATAGTTTTTGACATATAAGCGATTAAAAATGTAAAAATTGCGCAATCGGCCATTTTTAACCCTCAAAAACTATGTGAAAAACTTAAAATTTCGATGTTGCCAAGGTAAGAAGATATTCTTTGAACATCCCAACATTGATGAAATCCCGAAGAGTATTTTGCAATATAATATCGAAAATCGTTGCATGTATATTGTAACATGCGTAATAGTCGGAGAGATAAAAGCGGATTTTGTGCGTGATAAGTAATATGGAAAAACTATAGGGGACATGTTGAATTAGTTGTGTACATGACTTTCCCTAACGGCCGGAAACCAGAGTGTGGGACGAGGATAGTTATAAGGGGTCAAAGTCGCGGTTTTTATTATTTTTTTGTGACAGTCATGATCGAGATAGTGCACCAAAATTTGGGAATAAGTAGGTCATAACGTAACTAAGTAAAATCTTTAGGGGCGGAACGCTGCGTGGCCGACAAAAAGGTGGGGGTAGGGGTGAATATAAAAAATATAAAGGGTTTTTTGCGACGTTCGTGATTGAGATAGTGCACCAAAATTTGGGATTAAGTAGACCATGACATAACTAAGTAAAATCCCCAGAGCCGTAAACCAGAGTGGGGGACGAGGGTAGTTATAAGGGGTCAAATTCGCGGTTTTTGTTATTTTTTTTGTGATCCTCATTATCGAGACAGTGCACCAAAATTTGGGAATAAGTAGGTCATGACGTAACTAAGTAAAATCTTCAGGTGTGGCACGCTGCGTGGCCGACAAAGGGGTGGGGCAGGGGTGAATATAAAAAATATAAGGGGTTTTTTGCGACGTTCGTGATTGAGATAGTGCACCAAATTTTGGGAACAAGTAGAACATAACATAACTAACTAAAATCCCCAGAACCGGATACCAGAGTGGGGGACGAGGGTAGTTATAAGGGGTCAAAATCGGGGATTTTATTATTTTTTTTGTGACGCTCATGATCGAGATAGTGCACCAAAATTTGGTAATACGTAGGTCATGACGTAAATAAGTAAAATCTCCACGGGCGGAACGCTGCGTGGGCAATAAAGTGGTGGGGTAGGGGTGAATATAAAAATTATAAGGGATTTTTGGTGACGTTAGTGATCGAGATAGTGAACCAAAATTTGGGAGTAAGTAGATCATAACGTAACTAAGCAAACTTTCCAGGGGCGTAAACCAGAGTTGGGGATGAGGATAGTTTTAAGGGGTCAAATTTTCAGTTTGTATAATTTTTTTGTGACGCAGCACGGCATTAGTCCCCCACGCAGCGTTCCGCCCCTGGAGATTTTACTTAGTATTGTCGTGATCTACTTATTCCCAAATTTTGGTGCACTATCTCGATCACGAACGGCAAAAAAACCTCTTATATTTTTATACTCACCTCTGCCTACCACCCCTTTGTACCCCAAGCAGCGTTCCGCCCTGGAGATTTTACTTAGTTACGTCATGACCTACGTACTCCCAAATTTTGGTGCACTATCTCCTCATGAGCGTCACAAAAAAAAATAATAAAAACCGTGACTTTTACCCTTTATAACTACCCTCATCCCCCACTCTGCTTTCCGGCTCTGAGGATTTTACTTAGTTATGTCATGGTCTACTTATTCTTAAATTTTGGTGCACTGTCTCAATCACGAACGTCGGAAAAAACCCTTATATTTATTATATTCACACCTGCCCCACCCTTTTGTCGGCCACGCAGCGTTCCACCCCTGGAGATTTTATTTAGTTACCTCATGACCTACTTATTCCCAAATTTTGGTGCACTATCTCGATCATGAGCGTCACAAAAAAAATAATAAAAACCGCGACTTTGACCCCTTATAACTACCCTCGTCCCCCACTCTGGTTTCCGGCTCTGGGGATTTTACTTAGTTATATCATGGTCTACGTATTCCCAAATTTTGGTGCACTATCTCAATCACGAACGTCGCAAAAACCCTTTATATTTATTATATATTAAAATATTTAAATTGTAAAAATTATGGTGAAAATAGATAAAACACCTTCAAAATATCATGAAAATTCTCATAGAAAACGAAGTCCCGCCAGAAGAATCCCATCGGAAGTTTTCACAATCCTTTGTTGAATTGTATTAGAGATTTTTGTAGGTCCGGTAAACAAAATTTAACGTAACTGAATTAGTGAGAAGAGGAGCCCAAATTTAAAGACAGATGAGCGAACAAGAATGAACAAGACTATATTCGATTCCTTTTTGTAAACTTTAAGATAAATTCATGTTGTTTTTATAATCTAAATTTAACCCTCACGCGCAAGTTGTAGTCCACGTGACTAACAACTTCAGTGAGAATTGGGTTTATTTATTATGTACTAGGTTGCTACAAATAAACTCTATTATTATTATTATTATATTCACCCCTACCCCCACCCCTTTGTCAGCCACGCTGCGTTTCGCCCCTAGAGATTTTACTTAATTACGTCATGACCTACTTATTCCCAAATTTTGGTGCACTATCGCGATCATGAGCATCACAAAAAAATAATAAAAACCGCGACTTTGACCCCTTATAACTACCCTCGTCCCCCACTCTGGTTTCCGGCCGTTGGGGAAAGTCATGTACACAACTAGTTCAACATATCCCCGTATACTTTTTAATATTACGGATTTTGTCACGCACAAAATCCGCTCGCAGCTCTAAGGGCCGGTTGTTCGAACGCTAATCAACAATGATCACTATCAAATATTTAATTACTGTCACCAAAACTGTCAATGTCAACTTTTATTGGGTTGCTGAAAACATAATTGATTATAATTATGAGATTAGGTAATCAATTAACATAACAATTATTAACATAATTAATTAAGTAATTTCATAATTGTAATTCAGCAACCCAAACAAAGTAGACATTGACAGTTGGTGACAGTAATTAAATATTTGATAATGATCATTGTTGATTAGCGTTCGAACAACCGGCCCTTAGACTATAAATGTCTCTGGAGTTTTACTGTTTTTTATTTCTCATAATTAAGTATTTTTAATTTCATTTTTACTTATTAACTTTACCTACTTACTCTTCGTTATCAATCGTAAATTTTTATGAACTCCCTTTAACTTGAACGAAAGTGTTTAAAATATTGCTAAAAGGGCAAGTACTACTCTGTTAAATCAATTCGTACAGATTAGAAAACAATGCGGTTCGTCTGTATCAACTAATTATGATAATTTCCTTATACAATTTTTATTTAACACGTTATAATATATAATAATATCCCCAATAAATTTTTCTACAGTGGTTGGTTAATTGCTATTAAAAATGGACAAAAAACGTGTCATTAATTTTGGAGCTGGTCCAGCAAAATTACCCAGAGAGGTAAGGCACTTTTTATTTTTATCATAATTCATAATTTACAGTTTGTTGTTAGTATGATCATTTCGAGGTCACTCGTAAGCATACCATTGTTCGTGCAAATTATAGGTACTAAATCATCAGTTTTATAGTTTTGCATAATTTTGGGTCATTTATGAATTACCAGTGTAGAAAAATAAATCTTTGAGCTTATTGATTAATAAGTTTAGATGATGTTTTGAGAACATACTAAATCTTGTGGCAACAAATAACTAGCGATAGCGATATGAGATATGAGTTGCCTACATTTGGGGGTCCGTGAGATACGATTGACAGGACAGACTACAGACCCAGGAGGCAGTGCCGGATTTAATACCAATTTTCCGCCCTACGCTTGTAGTACCTACGTTCTTTAACGGTAAAATATTGAAAACCCTCTAAATTTTAAAGAACCGCTTGGATTCACGTGAAATTTGGCATACGTATAGTAGTAGTCCTGTCGCCAGGGTGGGTACAACGGCCTCCTTCATTCAGATGGACTTACCCAAGTTTTTTTATGGATTTTGACCCGTAAAACACCAATTTTTTGGGTAATAGTTAATCCGGATGTCAATAAGATTGTTATAGACAAACATAGGCGTAACCAGGGGGGTTTGGGGGTTATAACCCCCCCCCACCGTTGGGATGTACTTTGAGCTCTATACGCTTAACACCATACCCTCTAGAGACCTTCCAGTAGTTGTAACCCCCCTTAGTTTAGGGCCTTGTAACCCTCTTAAGGGCCATCCGGGTTACGCCGTTGTAAACAGAGAACTTGAGGAATTACATAACAGCGATTTCTCGCAAAACAAAACTTTTTTTTGTATTTTTTGGGTCATTCTAAGCAAAAAATGTTCCTACAAGTTTTTTCGTAGGATGCATAGTTTTCGAGATAACCGCTATTGAAATTTCAAAAAATCGAAAAATTGCAATTTTTGAACCCGAATAACTTTTGATTTAAAAATAAAATAGCAATTGTGCTTACCGTATTTGAAAGTTTAAGTCAAATTATATCGGCTTTGATTATGTGCATTGCTAAAAATTTATTTTTTTATTGTTAAACAAAGCTATAAACACATAGTGTTTCTCGTGCCTAATACATGCGTTTTAATGCATGCTACGTAGATATTGTCTCGCTTGCACTTGTACCTACTCTACATACTCGTTCGATTTTAAATGAGAAATCATTGAAAACATCACTCACGCACTATAGGGGAGTGCAATTAGAACGAAAACATGCATTGTTTCGGAAAAATTTAAACAAGCTAATATTTTTCTAAAACCTTTTTTGATAGTTTCAGGGCCGCCGCTACCATGTGTGCAAAGTGTGCATCGCACACGGGCGGCCAACAATAGGGGCGGCCAAAAGCAGGCCACTTATAATAATACTTTTTTTTTAACGAAAATAAATTCAAATAATTAAATAGGAATGATTCAGAAAATTCTGTAAACTATTATTATTATTACCTGATAATACTAAAATGCGTTCTTTTTTCATCCTAATGTAAACAAAAATATGAGAACATATTATTTATTGTATACACTGCCCTTTTGCAAGTATAGTTAGTCATAAAACAGTTCCGGGAATATTTTTTCATTCAAATCGGCTGGCGGCTTTCGGACTTTTAGATATTTTTCTCGTCCCCGTGTGGAGGCGGGCCGCTCAAATAGAATACCTCCACAGCTTCTCCTGCTCATCGTAAAAGGCAACAAATGGGAGCAGCTATCCGCTCTCCTCTAGCCAAGCTCCCAACGTGTCTCTGTGTGATAATTAACACTCCCAACTATCATACGACACCCACCCCTACCCATCATAGGTACACGTCCCGATACCCAAACCTATACTCGAGGAGAAAACCTCTGAAACCAGTGGAGGAAACCACTGAAAACAAACGGATATGCATAGGGATGACTGCTATGTATCATCCTAATATACCGCCACCCAAACCTCAAGACGTAACACCATCATGCCGAAGGGGTGATGGCCCAGGGGTAACATAGTGGGTTACAAGCAATGTCTAAGGGAGATGGCGAACCCGAGTGGAAAATAGCCTTGGAGGGGCAAGGGCGCACTGCCTCACTGAACCGATCAGCAGACCCAACTCGTGGGAAGACAAATGGGACAAAAAGAAACAATAATAAAGGCGGAAAAGAGAGCAGTGGGGGCGAAAGAGAAAACAAAAGAGGGAGGGAAAAGGGAAGGGGCGAAAGTCGAGCGGAGAAAAGCTGGAGGCGAGAAGTGGAAGAAAAGGAATAAATCGGATCTAGAACCAGTGCAATCAAAAGCAATGGAAAAGACGGAGAAGATAAGAGGGAAAAGGGAAGGAAGAGAGAAACAGCAAACCAAGAGAGAGGAAGAAAGAAAGAGAACAGAAAGAGAAAAAGAGGGAGAAGAGAACAGACAGAGAGATTTTATTTATTATTTTATTTCATTTAATAAAAATAATACCTAGGTGAAAATAGTTTCTATCCTTGTGGAATCGGTACTCACCGGAAGGACAGCAGACGTTCAGATACAATTAGTGTCTCTTTGGAAAGACAATGAACTCGGATTTTCAAAATAACAAGACATTTACTCAACATATTACTTCTGCACATTTCTTTAAATACTAGTAAGGTACATTTTTCTAAAGTGTTGAAATTGGAAGAGGGCGTCAAATATTAAGTTGCACACGGGCGGCCTACACCTTAGCGGCGGCCCTGGATAGTTTATATACATGTTAAAGTAAAAAGTTCTACTCTCAGATTTGGCCGCTAATTGTTTATTAATTGTTTAAACAATAACAATTGTTTTGTATAAAAATTTTAAAAATATCGTTGAATTTATCATTTTAATTCGATCAAATATGTTTGTATTTTGTCGCCATTTTGAATGCCGCCTTTTTTGTGAAAAGCAAAACTTGAGATGGCCTCATATCTAAATTTAAACCTTTGTATGTGTAGTAAATGTGGTCCAAATTATATGCTTCTACCATTAAACGCACAATTTTTCTGATAATATTTGCACGAATCTGCCACACATAGGTACATGTGAAGATAAGTTATGCATTTATTACATGGTAATTAACATAACTAAAAAGTTCAAAATATTTCCTAATACTAGGTGTTTATAGCTTTGTTTAATAATAAAAAAATAAATTTTTAGCAATGCACATAATCAAAACCGATATAATTTGACTTAAACTTTCAAATAAGGTAAGCAGAATTGCTATTTTATTTTTAAATCAAAAGTTATTCGGGTTCAAAAATTGCAACTTTTCGATTTTACTTTATCGTACTATATACGTAGTATAGTATAATAGATAAAGTTATAGGATCGTGCAAAAAATTTTTTTTCAGATTTCACTTTTTTTTACGTTTTGAGTCCCCCTGAGTCTAAAAAGCAAATAAAAAAACATGTCGGAAGTATGTACGTACGTATGTACGTACGTACGTATGTACGTACGTATGTCGCCACCGCCCAGCAAAAACTACCGGACCGATTTCAATGAAATTCGGTATGAGTAAGTTTAAGAGAATTTTGTCGAGAAACTATGCTTTTAAAAAAAATCTCTCAAAGGGGGGCCGAAATAGGGGGGTTATTTAGGGTCCATTTTTGCAAATTTTGACCGAAACGAATGAAATTTAACTCAAAGTTAGCTCATTGATAGGTTAATCTAAATACGAAATTTGACATTTCCAAATTCAAAATGGCGGCCAAAATGGCCGACTGCCCACCCGACACATTTCTCTACCTATCTAAAAACTTGTTTAAGATAAGTTTAATTTGAAAAAGTCGTTATATAGCCTAAAGATGGGGCTCTAAGAGGAAGATTATTATTTTTCAGAAAAAGTTATGGGTTGCCTATATTTAAGGGGTCAAAATTTGACATAATTTTGAACTAGATTTTCTCAAAAATAGCTCCAAGGAATTTGTTTATTTTTTGATGTAGTTTTGATATCCTCTAGGTAAATGGAATGACATCAGCCAGATTTCTTAATTCCCCATAAGAGGGGAGTTATGAATTTTTTATAAAAAAATATTCGGCTGCCCGTAACTTCCTTTGTAATAGAAACTAAAATCTGAAATTTTGCAGATATACATGATACTTTATTATCTATTATAACAATGAATTTTACCCAAAATATGGCTTCCGGTTGAAACGGAAATGAAAAAAAAATCTTAATTTTTTTAGATACGCCCTGTATATTTTTACATATTTTGAAAGAATCCAAAATTACCTTTCCAATGACATAAAACTCGTTGCTGTAGCTCAAAAACTCGAAAAGTTACAGTAAATAGAAATTTTGCTATAATCTTGTGTGTGTTCTCTCTCACGCGATGATAGCAGAGCATTATTCTAGGGCAGTGAATGAGGGTGCTTGGCTCCGAATTCCATCCTACTACATCGATGTACTTGATATTTTCACAGAAGGTAGGGAATTGCTCAAGAAACAAAATCTACCCTATATACTATGGCGCTTTTTATCTTGGGGCGGTTCCCACCCCTTCAAGGGGGTGAAAAATTTGTTGGTCAAAATAACGAAAGTGGCTAGAAAACCTATTTCTAAGCAAAAACTGGTCTATACTTTTTTTTTGAGAACTCGATACTTTTTGAGTTATGCGTAGTTGAAAATTGGCCATTTTCATTGAAAAATTACACCTTTTCGGACGGTTTTTTGTGAATACCTTAAAAACTATACATCGAACTAAAAACACTGTATAAAACATTTTTTTAGATTATAAATAATAAAGAGATTCGTTCCTTCGTAAATGTTCTGTTAATAATACAAAAAGATATATGGTAGGTGAAAAAGAGTTTGCTTTTTTGGTGCATGCTCAAATTGGTGTATTCAAGTTGAAATAACAGAGGAACGGTAGGTTTTAGGTGTGTAATGCTATCAACTCCTTTTGTAGTGTTTGAAAAGGCCTTTAAAACGAGCACCGTTAGATCGACGCTGTCAAGCCAAAACGGCATAAACGACAATAAATTGATTTTTCAAGAAAGCCAAAAAACTGATTATTTTTATTTTTACCAATTCTGCTTATCTGCACAGTGACTCAAAAAAATTGGTGATTTTTTTTTCAAATTTTAATATTTTATGAACATTAATGTGGCTGAAAATACTGTCTGAAATAAATTAAAAACTAGAAAATGGCGCTTATGTCCAATCAAGATATAACATTGGTGAATATGCCAAACGTACCTCTGGCGTTTGTGTCGATCGCATCGTTGTAAGGTTAGCCAATATGGCGCTTAAAAGGGATAGTTTAAACATATTGTACAAATCTCATTGTTGTCTAATTACTTCAAAGATAATACAGTAACATTTTCGAAAGCAATCAAAGATAAATCTAGTTAAAATTGAAAAACCATCTTAATTGATTCTTTGCATTTTTGCATAAAATTTGATTTTTGAGCATGTTCCACCAATTTTAAATAGAAATAAACATCATATTTAGATTCAGCGACCTCGAAAACATAAAGAATCATCAAAATTTGTCATTCACCTTAAAGTTGATTTTCGTGGTCGGTATAACATCATTTTAGGGGTTGCTGCCGCTTGCCTAACACTAGGTGTGCGATTTTTAAAGTCATATAACTTTTTTCCTATTACATATTTTGACTGGAAATTTTTCAGAAAACTTCTTCATCACTTATATTTTAATACTGTATTGGTTAAAATTATAAGCTAAAAACTTCGTCGCTCAACTTTTTTAATTAAACATGAAACTAACGAAATCTGACGACAAAATGTTTAAAAATTAATAACTCCTTTTTGAATTCGTTTAAACACTTTAGACAAAGCTCGTTGGTATCTAAATACTTAAAAAATGACACAGTAAAATTTTCAAAAGTAAATATTTACAGCGACCAAAGATACAGTGAGGTAAAGTTGAAAAATCATCAAAATTGATTTTTTGAATTTTTACATGAAATTTGATTTTTGAACATGTTCCACCAATTCTAGATAAAAATAAACTTCATATTCGGATTCAGCTACCTCGAAAATATAAAGAATTATAAAAATTTGCCATTCATCTCCCATGGTCGCTTTTTCGATTTCTAAGCCTCAAATTAGGAGTGTGCCGTTCGCCGCCGTGTAAGTGAGCTATGGAGTGACGTCAGAATTACGCCTCTTTTCGCTTTGACAAGTTGTTGCTAAATCAGTTTTAAGCGTACCCTAATTATTAATTGTAATTCTATATTTTTTATAGATTAATAATATAATTTGTGTGTTAATTTTAATTGATTTCATATTTTTAGTTTTGATTTGATTTTGTTCTAGTGTTACTTTTAGGTGATATTATTCTAGGTATATAAGGTAAGAAATACTTAAATTTTTAAAATATGTTAAACAATGTTGTTTTGAAGCTATTTTCTTGTGGCATTTTTGTAACTAACTATTTTTAATGGGAAATAAGCCACAATTTTACTAAAAAAATTATTTTATTAACGTCCAAATAGGATCCGATTTAACCGTCGAAACGTTAATAAAAACATTTTTTTAGTAAATTTGTGGCTTATTAGACAAGCCGAAAACGGCGGGTTCGTCGGAGAAAATATTCCCATGACATTTTTTGCATAATCACGTTCGTGAGACATTCCAGAATAAGGTTCAAGAAGTCGCCCAAGGGAAAAGTGGTCCAAATTAAAAAAAAAAAAAATTTTTAATCAAATTGCAAAAATTAATATTTTTGGCCCGGACAAATTTTGTTTAGATTTTTTGGACCATTCTGGATAAAAAAGATCTCTTATAATTTTTCTCTAAAGTTGATCGTTTTCGAGATATAATCAATTTAAAATTGAAAAAAACGAAAAATGGCGATTTTCAAGGCTTAATAACTCTATTAAAAGTTATTACTATGAAATCAGAAAGTGACTAAATCAAAGTTTAAAGCACCCCCTACAAGATCCTGGAGAAATTTTTGTCATTATTTTATTACTAAGCTGTTATTTTTAAGTAATAATAATGAGCGCCTGCACGTATCAGGTGCCCGTCTATAGTGAGTGCAAGAGAGATGCCATTCCGGTAGTGTATCTTACTCGCACTCACATTTACAGTTGCGTCAATGCGATCTTACGGCTTATTGTTAATGATTAAAAATAACAGCTTACTACTTAAATAATGACAAAAATTTCTCCAGCATCTTGTAGGGGGTGCTTTAAACTTTGATTTAGTCACTTTCTGATTTTCATAGTATTCTCCTTTTCATGAACATTTTTCAGTGCGTCACAAATTATAGAAAAAAAGGTAAGTCCGTGATAATACACATTTATGACATTTATTCTAACGTGACATTTTAGTTAAATCTGACAGTTGTCAAATTTTATTTTCAATTTGGAATAAAACCAAATCAATTGTGTCTATTGCATTTATAAAATGGTATTTTCTTTCATTTGTATAGTCTTATAAATTGTACAGATTATATTGATAATATTATTATTTTATTTAATAAATAATTCTTTTTTGATTATGGCGCCATCTATCGACAACTAGAATAATCACCGAACTAGAATAATTACCGAAGTATTCCCAGACGTGCCTTTTTTTCTGTCACATACAATTTAATGCGTTAGAGAGAAATCGAAAAACTGTGACGCACTGAAAGATGATCATGAGAAAAAGAATAATAACTTTTAACAGCGTTATTAAGCCTTGAAAATCGCCATTTTTAGTTTTTTTCATGTTTAAATTGTTTATGGTACATTCCATGTCAAATCACTCAGGCAAAAAATTTTGGATCTCCGATTTGTCTGAAAATTGGTATATAGCTTCTGAGGGACGTAAAAATACGATATTTAAGGTCAAAAAATCTTCTTCTTTTTTTTCTCAAAATTGTTATTTTATGCGATTTTACAGTGATTTGGTGTTTATTTAAACTTTGCATTTTCTGTCGTAAAGTATCAATGAAAAACATAATATTTTAATAGAAAGTACTCAAAAATGTCATTATATGGCATTATAACAAGTTATTTTGATTCAAAACAAGTTTTTGACCAAATTTTATAGTGTAAAAAACGTTAAAATACCGTTTTTTACATTTTCCTCCATTCCCAAAATACATCAGTCGGGATAGCATATAACCTTGAATGTCGAGCTGCCCAAAATTTTATTTTTCTGATCTTTAGGGGAGTCAATAGTAGCCTAAATTTAAAATTATGAATGAATTCCTCCGTTACGTTAGCCGCCATCTTGATTTTAAAGGAGAACCTGTTTTGCTCAATATCTCCGCCATTTTTTAACTTTTCGACAAAAATGGTAGGAACTGAAATTGTTCCAAATAAATTGTATTTACAATTATTACAACTTCTTTTAACAATTTTTGTCGTGAGGTCGATATTTTCGAGTTAATTGTACTTACAGTAGACGCCTATATTTTTGACTATAATATTGTATGTAACATTTTTGGTATTGTAATATAATTCAAATCCTTCTCACCACTTAAAGTCCTATGTTTTGTCTATCTGTGGACAAATTTTCAGCCAAATCGATTGTGATGTATTTTGGGAATGGAGAAAAATGTAACGGTATTTTAACGTTTTCTGCACTATAAAATTTAATCAAAAGCTTGTTTTGAATTAAAGTAACTTGCTATAATGCCATATAATGACATTTTTGAGTCCCTTCTATTAAAATATTATGTTTTCCATTGATACTTTACGATAGAAAATGCAAATTTGTATAAATAAACACCAAATCACTGTAAAATCGCATAAAATAACATTTTGAGAAAAAAAGAAGAAGAAGATTTTTTGACCTTAAATATCTTATTTTTACGTCCCGCAGAAGCTACATATCAATTTTCAGACAAATCGGAGGTCCGAAATTTTTTTTGCTCCAAAATTGAGTGATTTGAAATGGAATGACCCTTATACCTCGAAAACGATCAACTTTAGAGAAAAATTATAACAGATCTTATTTGTCCAGAATGGTCCAAAAAATCTAAACTAAATTTGTCCGGGCCAAAAATCCTGATTTTTGCAATTTGATTAAAAAAAATTATTAAAAAAAAATTTGGACCACTTTTCTCGTGGGCGACTTCTTGAACCTTATACAGCTTAGTAATAAAATAATGACAAAAATTTCTCCAGGATCTTGTAGGGGGTGCTGTAAACTTTGATTTAGTCACTTTCTGATTTTCATAGTAATAACTTTTAATAGAGTTATTAAGCCTTGAAAATCGTCATTTTTAGTTTTTTTTTTTTTCAATTTTAAATTGTTTATACCTCGAAAACGATCAACTTTAGAGAAAAATTATGGGAAATCTTTTTTGTCCAGAATGGTCCAAAACATCTAAACAAAATTTGTCAGGGCCAAAAATATTGATTTTTTCAATTTGTTTAAAAAAATTGTTAAAAAAAATTTGGACCACTTTTCCCGTGGGCGACTTCTTGAACCTTATACAGCTTAGTAATAAAATAATAACAAAAATTTCTCCAGGATCTTGTAGGGGGTGCTTTAAACTTTGATTTAGTCACTTTCTGATTTTCATAGCAATAACGTTTAACAGAGTTATTAAGCTTTGAAAATCGCCATTTTTCATTTTTTTCAATTTTAAATTGTTTATACCTCGAAAACGATCAACTTTAGAGAAAAATTATAAGAGATCTTTTTTAACCAGAATGATCCAATAAATCTAAACAAAATTTGTACGGGCCAAAAATATTGATTTTTAAAATTTGATGAAAAAAAAATTGTTAAAAAAAATTTGGATCACTTTTCCCGTGGGCGACTTCTTGAACCTTATTCTGGGATGTCTTACGAACGTGATTATGCAAAAAAAGTCATGGGAATATTTTCTCAGGCGAACCCGCCGTTTTCGCCTTGTCTATAATTTCCCATTAAAAATAGTTAATGATGTTAAAGAATTAATAGGTTTATGAATAGCGTTTTATAAATAATTATTTTATGTAGGTATGTATATAATTGCTAATTATTAAATTATACACATATTTCTTTGTGAAGAGTAAATAAACAGCTCGTCAAAAGTTAGGAAAATAAACAATTATGCTCATTTTCATATTTAGTTGATTTTTTCGTGAACAGATTACCGGATTCCGCTATTTTTTGAAGTAATATTTCTTTACGATCGAGAGTGAAATTTTATAAGAGCGCATGGGCACACAAACAGTATTATGTAGTTCGTTGATGGTTCGTTGCTAATCTTTTAAGTAATGTAGATATGTATCAGCGCAAATAAGTCATTAAAAGAATATGTTAGTAGGTATTCTTAGTAAATGTATTATTTATTATAATTTTTGTAACTTTGGATTTGTCTTCCTCGATAGTAAGATAATAAAATATCTATTATGTATAACATTTTTATACTTCATTTGATGTATTTGTCACCGTGATGTGTAATTATATTCGAGACGTCACTTACAAGGGGCTTGATAGCTTAGTTGGTAGAGCATTGGACCAGAGATCGAGAGGTCGCGGGTTCAAATCCAGGACAATTTATATTCTCGTTTTTTTATTTTTTATTTTTTGTTATTGTTTTAATAAAAATTTTTTGAAAGTGGTATATAAGAAAGTTAGTTTAATATTTAAATAAAATACAAATAACCTGTTAAGTATATTTGTTTCGTTGAAGGTAACTAGTACACTTTAGGAGACCAAAAATAATAATATTTTTCAATAATCTTTCTCTCACAACCTTTATTAAATATGAACATAAAAACTTTTACACATTAATATATAACTCTTAGAGAGTACAAAAAATATATATTTTTTCATTTATGCACGTACACTAATATTGTAGAGGGCGCAAAAGTTAAGGCCTCGAAAAACGATGGCAGACAGTTGGACAAATCTCAGGATTGGATATCCGTAATAAAAAAGTCTTACTGCTTTTGAAAAAGGAAATTTATTATTAATTGTCACTTACGTGACAATTTGCCACAATTTGACCAAACAATTAAAAATAAATATTCTTTAACCATGAAAAACTGAAGAAAAACAGGCGATCTTTTCACAAAAACTTTTCAAATTTCCGTTAAATATTTTCTTTGCGGAATTTTTCAATATCAGTGGTAAATTGTCACGTAAGATATTTTCCTTTTTCAAATGCAGTACGAGTTTTTTATTTCAGAGATCTCAATCCTGAGATTAACGATCCGCCATCGGAACTACTTTTTTTTCGAGACCTCGACTTTGGCGCCCTCTATAAAATATTAGTGTACGTGCATAAATGAAAATAGATATATTTTACTTTATCGTACTATATACGTAGTATAGTATAATATTACTTTATCGTACTATATACGTAGTATAGTATAATAGATAAAGTTATAGGATCGTGCAAAAAAAAATTTTTCAGATTTCACTTTTTTTCGACGTTTTGAGTCCCCCTGAGTCTAAAAAGCAAATAAAAAAAACATGTCGGAAGTATGTACGTACGTACGTACGTACGTATGTACGTACGTATGTCGCCACCGCCCAGCAAAAACTACTGGACCGATTTTGATGAAATTCGGTATGAGTAAGTTTAAGAGAATTTTGTCGAGAAACTAAGCTTTTAAAAAAAATCTCTTAAAGGGGCGCCGAAATAGGGGGGTTATTTAGGGCCCATTTTTGCAAATTTTGACAGAAATAAATGAAATTCAACTCAAAGTAAGCTCATCGATAGGTAAATAAAAGTACGGAATTTGACATTTCCAAATTCAAAATGGCGGCCAACATGGCCGACCGCCCCCCCGACACATTTCCCTATCTATCTAAAAAGTTTTTGAAGATAAGTTTAATTTGAAAAAGTCGTTATATAGCCTAAAGATGGGGCTATAAGAAAGATGTTATCGTTTTTCAGAAAAAGTTACGGGTTGCCTATATTTAAGGGGTCAAATTTTGACATAAATTTGAACTAGATTTTCTCAAAAATGGCTTCAAGGAATTTTTTATTTTTTGATATATTTTTGATATCCTATCAGTAAATTGAATGACATTAGTCATATATCTTAACTCCCCATAGGAGGGGAGTTATGAATTTTTTATAAAAAAATATTCGAGTGCCCGTAACTTCCTTCTTAATAGAAACTAAAATTTGAAATTTTGCAGACATATATGGTATTTTATTATCTATTATCACAATAGATTTTACCAAAAACATGGCTTCCGGTTGAACCGGAAATGAATAAAAAATCTTAATTTTTTTGATACGCCCTGTATATTTTAACACATTTTGAAAGAATGCAAAATTACCTTTCCAATGACATAAAATTTATTGCTGTAGCTCAAAAACTCGAAAAGTTACGGTAAATAGAAATTTTGCTATAATCTTATGTGTGTCCTCTCTCACGCGTTCATAGCAGAGCATTATTGTAGAGCAGTCAATGAGGGTATTTGGCTCCGAATTCCATCCTACTACATTGATGTACTTGATATTTTCACAGTAAGTAGGGAATAGCTCAAGAAACAAAATCTACCCTATATACTATGGCGCTTTTATCTTGGGGCGGTTCCCACTTCTTCAAGGGGGTGGAAAATTTGTTGGTCAAAATAAGCACGGAAGTGGCTGAAGAACCTATTTCTAAGCAAAAACTGGTCTATACTTTTTTTTGAGAACTCAATACTTTTTGAGTTATGCGTAGTTGAAAATTGGCCATTTTCATTGAAAAATGACACCTTTTCGGACGGATTTTTTGTGAATACCTTAAAAACTATGACTAAAAACTCTATATAAAACATTTTTTAGATTATAAATAATAAAGAGATTCGTTCCTTCGTAAATGTTCTATTTATAATACAAAAAGAGATATGGTAGGTGAAAATAGTTTGTTTTTTGGTGCATGCTCAAATTGGTGTATTCAACTTGAAATAACAGAGGAACGGTAGGTTTTAGGTGTATAATGCTACCAACACCTTTTGTAGTGTTTGAAAAGGCCTTTAAAACGAGCACCGTTAAATGTCGGTTACTTACAAACTAAGCGAGATATGGTGCAAAAAATATAATGACTAATGTACTTTAAGGAAAAATGAAAAGTATATACATTTAACTCCCCATCCACCATAATTTAAATGCATTGTTTTTCTTCTCAATACCTTTTAATATAGTGTTATTTCTACTTTCAAAAAGTTAAACGGGTTTAAAATGAATGGTTTTTTTAAAAAATGTGATCAAATTATAGAATGAATTTTTAAATTTTCTTAAAAATCTTCCTTTTTCTCCATGTAATTCGAAAATAAAAATATTTCACCCCTGAGAAGTGGTGGGAACTTCCCCCATGATAAAAGCGCCATAGTATATAGGATAGACTTTGAATTAGGAGATTGGGCTACTCCCAAAATTTCATTAAAATCCATGCAGTAGGATAGAATTTGGAGATAATATATTGTTCTTAATCTCGCGCATTGACTGGCGTAATCGAAATAGAATGAAATGCAAATATTGTAAACTATTAATTTCTCAGAAAAATGAACTAATTTGAAATGAAAGTATGACTATAATATTCTATTGATTTATGCAATAATCTACACATCTATAGTGTGTCCCCGAAATATGGCATCGAACATTTTCTCAAATGCAGGAATTAATGATGCGTAGAACCATAAAATACTTTTAAGTACAGTAGGTGTTTCTAAAATATCAAAATAACGAGTAACTTTGTTATTTTTATAGAATGCCAATATCTAGTACCATAACGATAATAGATCGGCACGATAAAGTTCTCGGGCGGCCCTTCCGTCCAGCGTTTTTTGAAATTTCAACAGCGGTTATCTCGAAAATTATGCATCCTAAGAAAAAACTTGTAGGAACATTTTTGCTTAGAATGACCCAAAAAATACAAAAAAAATGTTTTGTTTTGCGAGAAATCGCTGTTATGTAATTCCTTAAGTTCTTTGTTTATAACAATCTTATCGACATCAGGATCAACTGTTACCCAAAAAATTCGTGTTATACGGGTCAAAGTACATAAAAAAACTTGGGTAAGTCCATCTGAATAAAGGAGGCCGTTGTACCCCCCCTGGCGACAGGACTATAGCTAACATGTCAAAGAAAAACAGTGATAATGTGCCGATGTGTACTTTTGCTCTGGGGTGAGTTTCACCCCTTCTCGGGGGTGAAATAATATATGTTCAAAATAAGAAAATGGATAAACTGACTACTTTTAAACAACTTTTATTCTATAAATTTTTTTTATTAAGTTAATACTTACTTTTTGAGTTATTTGCGAGTTAATATTGTATGTTCATTTTTCAACCAACTAATCACGTTTTTAGACGGTTTTTCGCAAATAACTCAAAAAGTAAATATTTTGTCGAAAAAAATATTCTTAGCAAAAATATAGCCTGTAAAAAAGTGAAAAAAATGGTGTATAGGTCTCTAGATATAGCAAAAGCAGAGATGAAAAATAGGTTGATATTCGTCAAATTCCAAATCTAATAATTTAACGTGAAATAGCCAAAAATGTAGCACTCCTTGGGGAAAACTAATTACAACTTTTTTAAAGCGTTTAAAAAATATTTATTTTATTTTCTAAAAAAAATTCTAGCATCAAAAGTAAACGAGTTACGCTCAAAATAAGTTTGATCCCTTTTATTTTGGTAAAAAATCGGGAAGATTACCCCCTAATTAGCATATCAAATGAACTTAATCGTTAGCACTTCACAAGTTGATTTACTCGTGTACGTATTGTTTATTATGATTTGTAAGTTTGTTCAGTCCAAAGTCCTTATTTTTGAAAGTGATGTAGTTGAAAGTGCTTGAACGAGTCACAAATCGCGAGTGTATACATATTTTGAACAGCCATATCTTAACCAATTTTTGTCCTAAAGAAAATAAAAAAAAATAGAAAATATTCAGAAAAGCTAATCCGACTTTTTTTATCATTTGAGATTTTTGGTATTTCGAACAATATTTAAGTTATTTTGAAAAAAAAGCATTTTTTTTCAAAATTGAAAATTTAAAACATTTTACTTTAAAACCAATTTTTTTCAAAAATAAGCACTTTGAATCGATGAAACTTACAGATCATATAAACACAATACAAGTAAAGCAACTTGTGAAGAGGTAACGATTAATTTCATTTAAGTTGCTAATTAGGGGGTGATTTTCCCAATTTTTTTTTGCCAAAACAAAAGGACCCAACGTTGTATTGTGCGTAATTTACTTACATTTGATGCTAGAAATTTTTTTATTAAAACAGAAATAAAGATTTTTTGAACACTTTAAAAAAGTTTTAATGAGCGTTCCCAAAGAGGACTTCAGCATAAACTAAAATGTAATATGTAATAAACAAAAATGTAATATGCCGACAAGTTGAATTTTAGGGTAATACGATATTTTTATCGATCACGGTTTTAAGTAACATTATTAATTTCGTATCGCCGCTTATTTAGTCTACCAAAAGTTATCAGAATTTAATGACAAAGACAACGCAGTTTTCACTCGGGACGTTGACTATGCTAGTATTTTTATTTATCATAATAAATATACTTTGGTAATACCATCGTGGGTACCATGCGTATTAATTTCAGATACGTCCATCTCGCAAGCAAAAACAAGTAAAAATAAACATCTGGCGTTGAGTCACGCGACCCACAGCCCAAGAAAACTGTACGCCGATGACTAACTGTAAACTCGCGTACTTAACGTTTGCGTGTCTATCATGGTCTTTTTTACCCATAATAAAGCTGCGTATACTCCCGTGTCCTCCTCTTCCGTGCCTATACTCACACTGAATGTCATCTTAGTTTCTCGATAACATGTACTAAAAAGAGATACCGCAAATCAGTCCTAGAGATCTTGTCGTCAGAAATGGTAGGCTCACTCTATGTTAATATATACCTCTGTGGTCAATATTGTCAAGGACTGAGTCTGTCTGGCTCCATGTTTGATCTTAAGTACGTTTTTAACCGTTTAAGTGTTCAAAAGAAACGCTCCGCTGAGCAAACTGTGACAGCAATGGACACAAATTATATACGCAAGGCGATTTCGACGTTAGAAAAAACGGCTTCCAAATTATGAACCCGAATATACAACATATTTGATAGAGTCATTTTTTCAGAAATTACGTTTTCTCTTAATAATTCGGAGAAATGCAAACATTCCTGTGGAAAGGAATCTTCCAGATCGTCCTGACAGTATTGTTGTAGGTAATACTTGGTTTATCTAATGCCATCTCTTTGTGAACACACACACTCATATCTTTTTTTTTTTCAATTCTATCGTAACTCCATATTAAGTATAGAAAAATATATTTCTACCTTTAATTGCACCCTGCCAGTCAGAATGGTGTCACCATCCTTATTTTCATCTGGAAAAAGTTTACGTCTTCGATTTCGTTGTCGACTATCATCGTAATTTTCGTCCATAGTATTCTTAGCTTTGTTAAGATACGTTTCAATTTTTCACGTATTTTTTTATTTATCATTGAAGCTGTACGTCTTCGCCACCTTTTATATTATGCCGCCTGACGCCTTTGTTTACTTGGTGTAATGGGAAATACGGTACTAGAATCAGGGCAGTGTATTTATTTAATAGGTCTAGGGCTCACACTTAAAAAATTATTACGTCCCGTATGTAAATACATAGTTTCGTAAATACATAGGTTTCTACACTCTGCCTGATGCGTCCGACAACTGGAGTACCTTTAAAAATTTGTCGGACAATGTTACCAGTAAATTGTAAATATTTTTATCAAATAATCCTGCAAATATCGGATGTGAGGGAATAATTTTATGATGCTGGACATTATGGAGTGATACATGATGTCAGGATTGTTTGATAAAAATACTTACAATTTGTAATATTGTCAGACAGATTTTTAAGGCAACTCTAGTTGTCGGACGCACCACAGTTTGGAAACCTCTATATTTACAAACCAAAAAGCTCCTGGCTATGACCTTATAACAGGAACTATCTTAAAAGAGTTACCAGATAAAGGTGTAGTTATGATAACACAACTATTCAACGCCGCACTAAGGCTCCAAATGGTACCAACGCAATGGAAAATTACTGATATAATAATGATCCATAAACATGGTAAACCACCTCACGAACATACCTCTTATCGTGCTATTAGTCTCTAACCGGTACTAGCTAAACTATTTGAGAAACTATTAGCGACCAGGCTAATGAAGATAATAACTGATAATACTTAATCTTTTTCCGGATCACCAGTTTGGTTTCAGAGAGAAGCAGTCAACAATAGAACAAATTCATAGAGTCGTTGATATAGTTAATAAAACTTTTGAAGAAAAAATACGGTTCTGCACTTTTTCTTGACGTCAGTCACGCTTTTGATAAAGTCTGGCATGAAGGGTTGCTCTTCAAAATAAAAATGAACGTTCCTGATTCAATGTTTACTATACTAAAATCATATTTAGAAGAAAGATACTACTGTGTCAAGCATGAAGCAGATACATAAAAATCGACCCTATACGATCTGGAGTCCCTCAAGGTAGTGTTATGGGTCCTATATTATATTTGATATTTACACACGACACACCAACAAACGAAAATGTAACGACTACAACATTCTCAGACGACACAGCTATGTTAGTCACAGATTAAAATCCCGCAACAGCTACCGAATGTCTTCAAAGGCATATTGGGAACATTCAAAAGTGGACAAAGAAATGGCGAATAAAGATCAATGAATCAAAATCACAACATATCATATAGGTCTGGATCCCGCGTACACTGAACCAAAAAATATAATGTACGTAAAGGTACGTAAATATAATGAAAAAAACATTGATTCAAAAACAGGGAGCATTAATTTTCGTCCGAAGATCAGTATCATTGGTTCAATGTAAGTACATACATTAACTAATGCTCAAAAACATTAACCAATAAAAAGTTCGTTAATATTACGAAATTGGTACATTAACACAAATAATGATTGTTCGTTAGATTAACGAATTTGTTCATCAATTACATGAATTTTATTATTAATTTCTATGAATTCGTACGTCTATTCAATGAACTTTTTACTTAAGAATCAATGTATCGATCATTGGTTCAATGTAAGTAGATACATTAACTAATGCTCAAAAACATTAACCAATAAAAAGTTCGTTAATATTACGAATTGGATACATTAATCCAAAGAATGATGTTCGTTAGATTAACGAATTTGTTCATTAATTCTATAAACATTAGTTTTAGTATGGTATAGTTAGACCCAAACCCAGACATCCAAATTGAAAGTTATCCTCCAACAGCAAATTGTTCTATATGGTCCACATAATGTTCAGAAAAAAGTCACACCATTTTGAGCGTCGGGTTTGGGGGGGAGAGGGGGGAGAAATCTGCAAATTCGTAGTTTTTTACGTTTTTCGTCAATATTTCTAAAACTAAGCGGTTTAGCATGAACAACCTTTTACACAAAATTGTTCTACATTAAATTTGAAATAAAAAAGGCCCTATGCATAACCATTCTAAAATGAACGGTTTCAAAGTTACGGAGGTAGTATAGTATAATTGGTCCAAAAAAAGGCCTAACCCATACATCCAAAGTAAAAGTTTTCCTTCAACACCAAATTGTTCTATATGGTCCATATTTGTTCAGTAAAAAGTTACACTATTTTGAGCGTCCGGTTTGGGGGGGAGATGGGGGAGAAGTCGGTAAATTAGTAGTTTTTTTAGGTTTTTCGTCAATATTTCTAAATCTGAACATTATGTGGACCATATAGAACAATTTGGTGTTGGAGGATAACTTTCACTTTGGATGTCTAGGTTTTTGGTATAGTTATATCATAAATATTGCCCAAGAAATATAAAAAGTATCGAAAACCTCGAATTTCACCCTCCGTAACTCTGGAACCGTTGATTTTATAACAATTATGTATATAACATTTTTTGTTTTAAATTTCATTTAGAACATTTTTGTATATAACATTGTTTACGCTAAAGCATAGTTTTAGAAATATTGACGAAAAACGTAAAAAACTACTAATTTACCGGCTTCTCTCCCATCTCCCTCCCAAACCGGACACTCAAAATGGTGTAACTTTTTACTGAACAATATGTGGACCATATAGAACATTTTGGTGTTGGAGGAAAACTTTTACTTTGGATGTTTGGGTTAGGCCTTTTTTTGGACCAGTTATACTATACTACCTCCGTAACTTTGCAACCATTCATTTTAGAAAGATTATGCATAGGACCTTTTTTATTTCAAATTTAATGTAGAACAATTTTGTATAAAAGGTTGTTCATGCTAAACCGCATAGTTTTAGAAATATTGGCGAAAAACTTAAAAAACTACGAATTTACCGATTTCTCCCCCCTCTCCCCGCCAAACCCGACGCTAAAAATGGTGTGACTTTTTTCTGGACATTGTGTGGACCATATAGAACAATTTGGTGTTGAAGGATAACTTTCACTTTCGATATCTGGGTTATGCCATCTTTTGGATCAACTATACTATACTATTTTTAAATTGATGAATTAGTACGTATATTCAATGAACTTTTTACTTAAGAATCAATATATCGGTACATTGATACGATGAAATGTATGTATTATATTAATGAATGTAATTATTGAATTAAAAACTATTTTACATTGTTTCGTCGTATGAGTACGTGGATATAATAAAATATTTACATTAAAATAATGGACGTTTACATTGATTCAATGTGTTACGATATCGATATGATCACATGTGGTTATTGTATTGTCCTTTTCATGATCATTTTTCAGTGCGTCACAAATGATAGGAAAAAGGGTAAGTCCGTGATAATACACATTTATGACATTTATTCTAACATGACATTTTAGTTAAATCTGACAGTTGTCACATTTTATTTTCAATTTAGAATAAAAACAAATCAAATGTGTTTCTTGCATTTATAAAATGATATTTTCTTTGATTTGTATAGTCTTATAAATTATACAGATTATATTTGTAATATTATTATCTAATTAAAAAAAAATATTTTTTTAATTATGGCGCCATCTATCGACAACTAGAATAATCACAGAACTAGAAGTAATCACCGACGTGCCTTTTTTTCTGTCATATACAATTGAATACGTTAGAAATAAATCGAAAAACTGTGACGCACTGAAAGATGATCATGAGAAAAAGAATATTATGGAAATATTCACAGAATCAATAATAATAATTCTTAGAATATTTGAGCCCATTACCATACAAGGTGTTCTAAAACTGATTTCACCTGGCACACTTGAGAAAGAGTGCTTCAAATACCTATATACAGTATGGTGCAAATTAAAGGAACAAATTCGTTATTTCGTAAGCCAGCGACTTTAAAGAAGAAACCTGAAATAGGTCCATTTGTATTTTTGAATTATTATTTTTTGGCCTATATACAATCAATCACACTAGTGACGTCATCCATGTGGGTGTAATGACGTAATCGATGATTTTTTAGGAGTCGTGCGCTAATTCATCTGAAGGGCTATTAAATTTTCTATTCAGTAGTATAAACATAAGCATTAACATAATTAGTTATAAAGGGTATGTAGAAGAAAATGTAGATTATTGTAGATATGTATCTATTTTATGTAATTCCAAATACATATTATTGTTTATTTATTACGGTGTAATAAACATTTTATAAAAAATGTTTGATATTTAAACATTGCTTTTCACTTAAATTAAATGTTCAAACTCCAAGAGGCAGGTGTGTGGCAGCTTGAACATTCAGTTTGCGAAATGCAATGTTTATTGGTCAAATAAGCAATTTTTATGTTTTTTCTTCGTTAGTAAAATGTATTTTGAATCAAATAAATTATATACCTACATTATTCTTTTTGTGTCAATTATTTTAATTAAATAAAATATTTTTGGACACTCTGTATAAATAATGTTATTAACGTTTATATTATTGTATAGAGAATTGAATAACCTTTCAAATGAACTAGCACATGACAACTATTCTCATTAAAAAAAAAACATCGATTGCATCATCACGCCCAGATGGTTGACGACACTAATATGATATGTTTATATGCCAGAAAATCATAATTTAAAAATAAAATGGACCTGTTTTGGGATCTTTTTATTAAAGTCGCTGGTTTATGAAATAACGAATTGATTATTTTCCTTTGCACCATACTGTATATTTTGTAACTGCTATGCTACATGCAAGGGGAAGCTGAAAATACTCCTGATGGAAATAATATTCAAAATAAGTTTTATAAACTTTAATATAATTAAAAACAGGTACACAGAGTCACATACAAATATTCAATAAAAAAAAACAAATGACTACTTAATATCTACATAAGAGCATCGGCGCAAAATATTCAATGAGTTTTAAATGTATTCATTTTTTCTTCAAATACTGAGAAAACTAATAAACATTTTTTAAAAATTTAAACGCAGAATGAAAGACTGCATTATTACTGAGGGCCAAAAGTCGCTGAAATCTTCTAAAATGTTTATTTTAATAAGTTTCTGGCATGAAATAAAAGAGAAGATTTAGTGTGATTTTTAATTGAAAATATTTCAAAAGACTAAGTTTTTCAACCTAATAAAAATATTTGTAAATTAAATATTTTTAAAAGATTTTTAATTGAAAAACTTTATTGGCCCATTTCCTGGTGACAACCTCCAAGGCTTCTACAATATGCAAGCCAAATGGATGCTGCAGTGAAGACTAAAGGGAAAGAATTCTACACTATGCAATTCACAACCCCCGTCTGCAGCGTGGTAAAGTTCCAACGGAAAATGGACCTAGTTACTCTATAGGAGTAATACTAATATAAAAATAAAAATGTGTACCATTTTTATTCATTCAGTTGCGGTGCGAAACCAAAACTGTCTTAATTTTTACTCAGATCAGAGAGTGCAACCAGCACTCTTATCGACGATTTCACCTCTTGTTAGAGGTTCATCAGAGACTGCATAGGCTGCTTTTCTCTGGCCCAGGTAAAAATTTTTGACATATCCATCTCCCACTGTTACGGGTTAAAAGTCGCTAAGCAACTAGAAACGATTCTTATAAATAAGATTGTCATAATTTTTGCTTTATTGTCACAAGTACTGGCCTAAACAATTATAAAAATCAGGCTTCTATATTGTCTTGAACATTAGCTGCTATCAAGCCATTTTTAAGTCCGAAATCATATAGAAAATCAGGCATGAAGTAGGCTTTAGGTATACATTGCTACCTGTCTAGTAAGTGTCATCTCTTTGTCTTTACCTGTCTAGTGTCATATCTTGCTCACTTTTGATTTACACTTCATGAGGACAAGTTAGTATTGTCCTATGAAACTCCTTGAGGATATTTAATCAGAAGTAATCCAGATAACTAATTAAGAAATACTCAATTTGATGAAGTTGACGATTGTCTTGCTCAGCAAGGATTTAAAATATCTGGATATTTAGGTCCCCAAAACCTTTCTTTTTGGCCATACGCTATCTTTAAGGCCAACAATTTTTCTTTCTCTCCAATTCATTTTGATGTTGTGAGTTTTTTTGAAACACCCTTGTCCAGGGTCGATATTTATATAACCTGTATGTCTGTGAAGTATCCAAGTATATAAATGCAGTACGACATCATCCACGTGTATAACATCGACGAAAAAAACATAAGGTAGGATCAAACCAATACTTCTCTTAAAAGAACGTTGCTTTGCCTGTCTAAGCCACCACACCATACAGCAGTCTGACAAATATCTCGGTTTTGTATTTTTTTTCTTGTAAATAGTACCTAAATATAATATTACATAGTTTTAAGAATTATAATATGGGTGTACGCTGAAAAGAATATTCTTAGAGGCAAATATAAACTTTAGTTGAGCTTTTTACCTTTTCCTTTTGGGTTTTTTTTTATATTTTCAATTAAGATTAATATGAATTATTTTAGTTTTGGTTAATAAGAATAAATAGTTTGTGAATTCTCCGATTTTTTTGATTTCTTATTATTATTTGTTTGTTTGGTAGAAAATAAAACTAGTTATTTACCTTCGCATACCTTCAATAAAAACCGGTAACATCGGCGGAGAGTAACATTTGGCGCTCCAACGTAAAATTTTTTGTTATTATTTATTTTATAAAGCATGGAGTATTATTACATATTATTATTTAACAGATATAAAGATATACACTGCTGTACATAACTATTATTAGGCATACAATTTCTGATTTTTGATATGGCATAGTGGCATAATAGTAATTATTGTTAGGTACATATTTAACAGATATAAAGATATACACTGCTGTACATAACTATTATTAGGCATAAAATTTCTGATTTTTGATATGGCATAGTGGCATAATAGTAATTATTGTTAGGTACATATTTCACAGATATTTTGATATACACTGCTGTACATAAATATTATTAGGCACAATATTTTTGATTTTTGTGCTTTGTGGACACTTTCTTGATTTCTTGCAAATAAATAGTTAATTTTATTCCTTTATTTCCAATATACAGGGTGGCTCAAAATTATTGCACCTCATAAAATATATATTGCATAGTATTTTATCGGTTTTAGTGTTCGGATTTAACCCAATAGTTGTGTATTGACTTACTACTAGCTCGCATAACTTAAAGTAGTAGTTGAAGTTATTTTTTTTTTGTTTTTTGTAATCTCGCATAACTTAAAGTAGTAGTTGAAGTTATTTTTTTTTGTTTTTTGTAACATTGGGTAAGGGTTGCGTGTTGCCATTTCACGCAAAAATATTTAAGAATAGGATACTATAATATATTGTTGAGATTTTTTTTTGTCTTTACTTTATACTTCATCTCTTATTTTATCATATTTTTTTATCTCTAACCGAGATAGGGTTTTATTTTATTCTTTTTCGGTTTACTTAATATGGAGGTTAATAGACTTTTGGGTGATGAACTCAGTTATGAGTTATCAATAAGAAGTTTACCAATTGATGCAAATGTACACACGAAAAGGGCTACGTTGAGAGAAGCTCTTAAAGCAGAAAGAGAGGGACAAAGAGATTCTCCTAAGGTGGTTAATATAGACCCATCTTTTGAGTTTTCGTTGTGCTCAGGGAAACTTAGCGATCTGGAAGAAGGTATAGAACATTTTAATGAACAGAACAGAACTAATGAATTTAAAAGAATTAGTTCCCGTCTAACACATGTTAAACTTAGACTTAACAGACTTCAATGCAACGAAAAACAGGAAGCTCAAAGGAATCAACTATTAGATTGGCACAAACGGTTACTATTAGAAGTCAACAGGATTTATGAGAGCTTTGGGAAAGATAATCAAGTAGAGCACATCTCACTTTTGGATACTTCAGTTCCATTATTGCCTGAAATTGTTCATTCCGGGTCTCATGAATGTGGTTTGGTAAACTCAGAATCATTAGCTGAAGAGCATCCTATTGAAGCTGCGCTGTTTGGAGCTACTAACAGTTCACCAACTGCAGGCAATAGAGTTTCATTCTTAAGGCAGGTTTTTGAAGAAAATCAACATGATAGCACGATACAACCACAAGTACATTCTCAAAGATGTTCTAGTTCTCTGAGGGTTTCAAGCAGAATATCAGATGGGAATCAAGAGTATATGTCCAGTGCTATAAATAGACCACTTAATTCAAGTAGAGAAATGAATTCTTCTGAAAATCACAATAGGCATACGGAACCACAAACTGATACAAGATTATCAAGGCACAATTTTAATAATGGAAGTAGTGCAACAGTACCTACAAGGGAGATTGATAATACTTTAGCTCGACATTTTAATCTGGAAACACCTTCATCTAACTTCAACAGTAAAATAATGGATTCGCTAGATTTCTTAAAGCATGATGTTCAGAACGTTGATATAAGTAGATGGAGATTACAATATGATGGAATCTCGAGCGTTACTAGTTTTCTAGAAAGAGTGGAGGAACTCAGAGTTTCAAGAGGAGTATCTAAAGAGAGACTACTTCGTTCGGCTCCAGAACTTTTTACCAAAGACGCCTTACTCTGGTACAGAATGGGAAATTTTACATCGTGGGATAATCTGGTCCAGGAACTTAGGTCTGCTTTCCAGCCCCATGACTATGAGAATTCCTTATGGGAGGAAATCCGAAGAAGAACACAGGGCTCACAGGAACGAGTTATAAACTATATTTCAGTCATGGAAAATCTATTCAAGAAACTATTGATCCCTCCTAACGAAGAAGAAAGACTGAATATCATTCGTAGGAATATGCTTCCTTATATTCAGCAGGGCTTGGCTTTAACAAAAATTAGCAACATCAGTGATCTTTGTTCATTAGCCAAGGCTATGGAAGCAATGGAAACAAGGATTCGACAATTTTGCCCTCCTCCTTCAAGCACCAGACTTTTGGTAGAACCTGAATTAGCTTATAGAAAGCCGTCAACTCCTATTTTTACGAGTCCGGTTACAACACCTGTGTTTACAGAAGAAGTTGCAAATAGCGATAAATCTGAACATTTCAATAAGGGTACATGTTTTAATTGTGGATCTGAGGGACACAAGTTTAAAAATTGTAACCAGCCTAAGAAGTTCTTCTGTTATAAATGTGGATGCAACAATGTGACAACGAAAAACTGTCCCAGATGTTCAAAAAACGCAGCTTCTCTCCCTCGGTAAGTCGGACGAGTGGAGTGGAATGTAAATCAACTCCGACAACTGATAATACAGCGGTCCTTGAATACATTTTAGTCCATGCTGAAGGTGATCAACGACCATACTTGAGTGTCTCAATTCTTGGAAAGGATATACTTGGATTATTGGATAGTGGAGCATCACGAACCATTCTTGGAAAATCTGGTTGGGATGTGTTTAAAGACATTTTCCCATTAAATGAAGATAACAAGAAATCATGTATAGTTGCTTCAGGTGATTCATGTGAAAGTATAGGATCTATTACTGTACCAGTACGGTTAAGAGATCGGGTTCGTGTTTTGAATATTCTAGTTATCCCATCCCTTGTTTCTTCGCTTATTTTAGGTATTGACTTTTGGTCAGCTATGGGGATAGTCCCAGACCTTTTTAAGGGAGAATGGTTTTTTAACCGTGAAGAAGAGTTAAATAGTGTATTAATTTCTGGAATCCAGGACTTTGATTCATTAAATAAAGAACAATGTGATCAATTACAAAAGATTGTAGATAAAGCGTTTTTAGGAATGACATCTCAAGAGACAGGATGTATAAAGGGCGTGGAGCATGTGATACATACCAATTCACCACCCATTAAACAAAGGTACTACCCATTGTCACCAGCTCTACAAAAGGTAGTTAATACCGAACTGGACCAAATGTTAGAAAAAGGCATAGTAGAACCTTCAACCTCACCGTGGTCGTCGCCCATAGTCATGGTACAAAAGAATGACAAATGGAGATTTTGTGTTAACTATAGAAAGTTAAATGCGGTAAGCGTTCCGGATGCATATCCAATTCCTTATGTGTCATCTATTCTAGATAAACTTCGAGATGCACGATATTTAACTACCTTGGATGTCAAATCAGCATATTGGCAAATAAATGTAGCTATGGAATCTAGACCTTTAACTGCTTTCACAGTGCCTAATAGAGGTTTATTTCAGTTTCGTCGTATGCCTTTTGGGCTACATTCAGCTCCTGCTACATGGCAGCGTGCAATTGACAATATTTTAGGTCCCGAATTAGACAGTTATGTTTTTGTTTATCTTGATGATATAATTATTTGTACATCAACGTTTGAGCAGCATTTAAAAGTTTTAGAGACAGTATTTCAGCGTTTAACCGACGCTGGTGTTACTCTTAATAGGGAGAAGTGTTTAATATGTCGTTCAGAATTGAAGTATTTAGGCTACGTAGTAAATAAATCTGGATTACTTGTCGATCCAGAAAAGGTAGAAGCAATACTGGGAATACCGACACCGAGAACTGTTCAGGATGTTCGTCGGATTGTAGGTATGGCATCATGGTATAGGAGATTTATTCCATCATTTAGTACTGTTGTCTCACCGCTTACTCAACTTACTCGAAAAAATGTACAATTCGTTTGGAATAAGACATGCGAGGACGCCCTGAATAAGGTTAAAGAATATTTAGTTTCGGCACCCATTTTGGCGTGTCCTGATTTTTCTTTACCATTTATAGTAGAGACAGATGCAAGTGACTATGGATTGGGGGCTGTTCTTTCTCAAAAACATGGAGATGAAGAACACGTTATAGCTTACTTGAGTCGATCACTGACAAAAACCGAAAGGAAGTATTCTACTACAGAGAAAGAATGTCTCGCCGTTCTATTTGCTGTAAAGAAACTAAGACCATACTTAGAAGCTACTAAATTTGTAGTTATTACAGACCATTTTAGTTTAAAGTGGTTGTTTTCCATTAAAGACCCCATAGGCAGAATTGCTCGTTGGGCTCTGCGTTTGCAGGCATATGACTTTGAAGTCATACACCGGAAAGGAAAAGATCATCTAGTGCCTGACGCACTATCTCGTGCAGTTCCTTGCATAAATGCTTTGGATGTAGACTGTTCTACTTCTACACAGGTCAGTCTAGACCGATGGTACTTGGGTATGATTTCCAAGGTCAACAAATTTCCTAGAAACTATCCACTTTGGAGGATAGAGGGAGGAAAACTTTTGAAGAATATAAAACCGCGATACCCTGAACTAGCTTTATCAGAGTGGGTAACGGTTGTTCCAAGGGAACAAAGACTAAACCTTATAAGAGATCATCATGATCCTCCAACTTATGGACACCTTGGCGTTTCAAAAACATTTGGAAGACTTAGTCAAAAATATTATTGGCCAAAGATGCGATCAGATATAGGACGCTATATTAAGAAATGTACAACATGTCAACGGATAAAACCAGAACAGCAATGTCCTAGAGGTCAATTGTTATCTCAGCAGCCGACTGCAAGTCATCCATGGAGTCTCATCAGTATAGACTTAGTTGGACCTTTACCTAGGACCACTTCAGGATTTTCGTATATTTTCACCGTGTTAGATTGCTTTTCCAAATTTATTTTAGCTTTCCCGATTAGAGCAGCGACATCAGCCAACATAGTTAAGTTGCTAGAAAATGAGGTGTTTCTAGTCTATGGTGTACCAGAGAGAATTTTGTTGGATAATGGAGCACAATTTCGTGGCCATACATTCCACCAACTTGTCTCAAACTATGGTATTGAATTAAAGTTTACAGCACTATACCATCCACAAGCTAATCCCGTGGAAAGAGTTCATAGAGTAATAAAAACTATGTTGACGGCCTATGTCTCTCAAAATCAAAGACACTGGGATCTTCTTTTGCCAAAGATTACATGTGCCTTGCGATGTTCGGTTCATGAAGTCACCGGAGTCTCACCGAACCTTATTAATTTTGGTAGGGAAATCAATCTGAATGGCAATAGAAATAGACATGAGTCTGAACAAGGTCAGTATAATATCGGAACAAGGAAGGAATCTCTGGATAAACTGTTTTCTGATGTTCGGAAGAAACTTAAGTCAGCGTATGAGAAAAGTAAAGTTCCATATAACCTGCGAAGAAGGACAGAAACATATAAAGTAGGGGACATGGTTTGGAGAAGAAATTTCGTTCAGTCTGATGCTACAAGATATTTCAGCGCAAAATTGGCCCAAAAGTTTGTAGGACCATTTAGTATTAAGAAAGTGGTCTCCCCATGGAGTTATGAACTTGTTGATGAAAATGGCTCTCATGCAGGAACCTGGAATGCAAAAGATTTGAAACCGGTTACTCAGGACAGTGAGGTTAAGGACATTAAGTCTAAACCTCCTGATGTGGAAGTATAGAGTTACAATATGTTGAAAATTTTATTGTAAGATTTTGTTATCTTTACAAGTTTTTGTTTTATTTTTTTGGTTTTGTTTTTTTTTATTTTTGTTTTATTTTTTTTGGTTTGTTTTTTTTTATTTTTGTTTTATTTTTATTTTGTTTTGTACCGTTAGGACTTAAAAGTTTCTTTGAAACTTTTTGCAAGTAAGGGTGGGGTTGTTACGGGTTAAAAGTCGCTAAGCAACTAGAAACGATTCTTATAAATAAGATTGTCATAATTTTTGCTTTATTGTCACAAGTACTGGCCTAAACAATTATAAAAATCAGGCTTCTATATTGTCTTGAACATTAGCTGCTATCAAGCCATTTTTAAGTCCGAAATCATATAGAAAATCAGGCAAGGTATACATTGCTACCTGTCTAGTAAGTGTCATCTCTTTGTCTTTACCTGTCTAGTGTCATATCTTGCTCACTTTTGATTTACACTTCATGAGGACAAGTTAGTATTGTCCTATGAAACTCCTTGAGGATATTTAATCAGAAGTAATCCAGATAACTAATTAAGAAATACTCAATTTGATGAAGTTGACGATTGTCTTGCTCAGCAAGGATTTAAAATATCTGGATATTTAGGTCCCCAAGACCTTTCTTTTTGGCCATACGCTATCTTTAAGGCCAACAATTTTTCTTTCTCTCCAATTCATTTTGATGTTGTGAGTTTTTTTAAAACACCCTTGTCCAGGGTCGATATTTATATAACCTGTATATCTGTGAAGTATCCAAGTATATAAATGCAGTACGACATCATCCACGTGTATAACATCGACGAAAAAAACATAAGGTAGGATCAAACCAATACTTCTCTTAAAAGAACGTTGCTTTGCCTGTCTAAGCCACCACACCATACAGCAGTCTGACAAATATCTCGGTTTTGTATTTTTTTTCTTGTAAATAGTACCTAAATATAATATTACATAGTTTTAAGAATTATAATATGGGTGTACGCTGAAAAGAATATTCTTAGAGGCAAATATAAACTTTAGTTGAGCTTTTTACCTTTTCCTTTTGGGTTTTTTTATATTTTCAATTAAGATTAATATGAATTATTTTAGTTTTGGTTAATAAGAATAAATAGTTTGTGAATTCTCCGATTTTTTTGATTTCTTATTATTATTTGTTTGTTTGGTAGAAAATAAAACTAGTTATTTACCTTCGCATACCTTCAATAAAAACCGGTAACATCGGCGGAGAGTAACACCACCGCAACTGACGAGATGGTAGTAGGTGCCTAGCGGCATCTGCTAAATAAAAGACTAAGTTTTTCAACCTAATAAAAATATTTGTAAATTAAATATTTTTAAAAGATTTTTAATTGAAAAACTTTATTGGCCCATTTCCTGGTGACAACCTCCAAGGCTTCTACAATATGCAAGCCAAATGGATGCTGCAGTGAAGACTAAAGGGAAGGAATTCTACACTATGCAATTCACAACCCCCGTCTGCAGCGTGGTAAAGTTCCAACGGAAAATGGACCTAGTTACTCTATAGGAGTAATACTAATATAAAAATAAAAATGTATACCATTTTATTCATTCAGTTGCGGTGCGAAACCAAAACTCTCTTAATTTTTACTCAGATCAGAGAGTGCAGCCAGCACTCTTATCGACGATTTCACCTCTTGTTAGAGGTTCATCAGAGACTGCACTGCACATCTGAGACTGAATAAAAATGGTATACATTTTTATTTTTATTTTTTGAAAATATTTCATTCAAAAAAAACTTTCAATTTATTCTACGAGACTTTCGGCCCTCAGTAATAACGTAATCTTTCATTCTGCGTTTAAATTTTTCAAAAATACTTATTAGTTTTCTCAGGATTCGAAAAAAATGAATACATTTAAAACCCATTGAAAATTTTGTTTTATTTGTTGAATTAGCATTTCAAAAAATTTACAAACAACACAAAATTAATCAATACAAGAAAATATGTAGAATTCAATTAAAAAATACTTACTTTCTGAAATGTCTCCATGGGTAATCTTTTCAAGCAATGCCTTATTTGTCTTATCCTTAATATGACTTTCACACTCAGAGACAATTCTTTCGAAAAATATTTTTCCATCCTTTGATAAGTCCATTACTGTTTCCGAATGCCACTCCAAAGTCCATATCAATCTGCAAAGGTAGAAATATAAATACATTTTTTTAAAAGGGAAAGTAAATATTTCTCACCAATCGATATCCAGAAGGTTGCACGAGAAGGTTGTGAATAAAAATTCCATGTTTTAAGGATTTCAGCAGAATTTTGAGCCATTTTAATGTCATTTAGACGATATTGTGTGCAAGCTTTCCAGTAGTTATCGAATTGTTCCGAAGTTAGTTTGTCAAATTTCATAGCTGTTAAACATCTTTTAGCATCTGTTTCGGGATCTAAAAAAAATTTTGCTTTTTTAAGTTTTTACTGTCCCCTGTATGTACTGTCTCTTCAGTAAATTTCAAGAAACTCTAACTTTAGTAGGCATAAACTAAGGCTCGGTTTCATAATCAGTTAAAGTGGACTTTAAATTTTAAGTTGGTACCTTTATCAATGCAATTCATATGGGTAAATGTCAACTTTAAAGTGAACTTTAGTTAATGTTCACTTTGAATTGATTATGAAACCGGGCGTAATAATTAATCATTTTCACTGTATTCCTATCGAAAAATTAGTATTTCAGGAAGTACACTTCGAAAAATAACGGTGGATAAATATTTCAGATTATTAAGCTCCGATTATAGTATTGATTAATATTATTTAAAACCTGAAGGGTTTAAATATTAAATCACAAACGGCTAATAAACTGTCAAATTCATTGAATACAGAAATATTTTGTTTTAGGTATGATTTGGAGAAACATCTAAAAATTTTTAGGACCGGCTTAATCAACAACTTTTCTATAATATCAATTATTTCAAAAACATCTTTTCTTGAAAAGTTATTTTTATTATGTAGGGAAAGAACAAATTTGGCTACAGAATTAACTATTAACTATAGCAGAAAGCTTGATTACATTTAGATTCACAACATATGTAAACAGAATTTGTCCTTAAATCATGTTTACGTTTAAAATGTTAAATCAGTAATGTTAGATGGGTAAAATGTTGACGACAAATGAAACAGATCATTACTTTGATATAAGTATAAAACTAAATAAGTAATCCTTAACTTATTTCGCGATTATAGAATGAATAGATCAACGAATAGGAAAATTAATGGTAAAATGGGAAAATTGGAGTCTAAAAAAAACATAAACAACAAACTAATTTACACGTAGTTAAAAATATAAGTAAACGTACATACCTTAGAACACTCAATCAAATCACAAAACTTTCCTTCTCTATTACTGTTGACACAGACGTCGAAACAAGTAAACAGCCAAATTACTAATGCGAAACACCGGTGTTAGATAGAAGTCTACAGGAATAGTTCACTGTTGTCACATGACTTTTTTTTACCAATAGAGACACTTATAACATTTTAATAAATGTAGAGGTTAATGTACAATATCATTCCTACAATGTATGAGTCACTGAGTAATGTATATTACATTAAAACAATGATTGCTTTACATCAAAATAATGTTAAGAGTTATTAAACAAAGTCGAAAACATTAATACAATGTTACCGTTCATTATTCTTACATAATATATGACTCTAACAATGATCTCATTATTGTCTATCGCAGTATCAGCCTTATCAATGGTGTGCCCGCCATGCCCAAACAAAAATTCCATTTAAAAATATTAAGAACATATTTCCTTTGTTCAAGCTGATTTTCGTTGTATTATATTTGCCGTTAGTTGTGTGTGATAACACTTTAAAAAGCAAAATTGCAATTTTTATAATCGCTTCACCTATGTATATTATTTGAAACAGTAAATTATTTACTGTTTGGTTTCGGACATTTTCTTGTAATCTATTTTTTACCTATAAATTATATTTTATAGGTGAGATAAATTAGTTAAGCCCCACAATTCAATTTGAGATTACCTATTAGTTAACTTGGAATACTGCAGTTAGCGAAACAATTCTCCAAAATTAAAAAAGCTCCATTTATGGTGATAAATATACAGAGTGTCCCGAAAAGATTGGTCATAGATTATACTACAAATTCTGGGGTCAAAAATAGGTTGATTTAACCTCACTTACCTATATACAATAGTGCATACAAAAAAAGTTACAGCCCTTTGAAGTTACAAAATGCAAATCGATTTTTTTACTTGAACTTAGATTACTTGAACAAGAACTCTTGAGATTTTTTATTGAAAATGGACATGTGGTATTCTTATGGCAGGAACATCTTTAAAAAAACCACAGTGAAATTTGTACACCCCACAAAAATGTTATAAAAATGTTAATGTTAAAAACGGGCTTTTCGAGAAAGTACTAAGAGACAAAAAAGTTTTAAAAACATTGTATTTAACTAACGGTAGCACAATAATAATTTAATTGGAACGTACACAAAAGTTTGGGGGAATATAGGGGAACAAAACCCCCATAAAATTTTTATGGGGTGCACAAATTTCACTATAATTTTTTTAAGATGCTCCTGCCATAAGAATGCTACGTGTCCATTTTCAATAAAAAATCTCTAATAGTTTTAGATAAATTGGATAAAATTGATTTTCATTTTATAACTTCAAAGGGCTGTAACTTTTTTTATGTGCACCTTTTTACTAAGGTAAGTTAGGTTCAATCAACCTATTTTTGACCCTAGAATCTGTGGTATAATTTATGACGAATCTTTTTGGGACACTCTGTATAATAGAAGTTAAGTCTTGTCAAAAACTGACCAATTTTCTGTAGTTTTTCGATATGTGTCAATAGTAGAAAATAATGAGTGTGTACCGAAAGAAATCAAAATTTGCGAGTTTTATTGGAGTTAATATCAGTAGCTGATTTCAGTGCACATGAGCTTAAAACTTAAAACTCTTATATTGAATACTCTGACAGAATATGGAATTGATTTATCTAAAAGAGGGCAGGATTATGATGAAGCACACGATAGGCCTCTGTAAGACTAACTACATCACTGTTAAAATGATGTAAGTATTTTATCATTTAAGGGACTTTCGGCCCTCTGTAAGGGCCCTAATAATGCAATCTTTCATTGTGCGTTTAAATTTTTCAAAAATACTTATTAGTTTTCTCAGGATTCAAAAAAAACTGAATGCATTTAAAACACATTGGAGCGACATTTTGCGCCTATGCCCTCATATCAAAAAGTGTGTTTCTTAATTCAATAAACAAGGTGTTAATTTCAAGAACACTGTACATTAGTGCAACGTTTTATATTCATTAATTTAAACATATAATCCTAACGTATAGTTTCATATTTACAATGAACAACTTATTAGTATTAGGAAAAACATCGTCGGATCAATAAAACGGTTCATTGAATTAAAAATTATATTCATTATTTTTTAATGAATAGACTTACATTGTAATAATGAACGTGATCATTACTCAATAACGTATGTTTATTGTATTAACGTACGTGTTTATTGTATTAACGAAATTTTCATTGAATCAATGTAAAAAAAGTCAATGATTGGCGTTCATTGGTACAATGTACAATATTTTTTTCAGTGTATAAAAAAAAGTTGATTAATAGCCAGCTGAAAATCTGTTAATGGCTTAAGGGTGTCTAGTCGGATAAACTTTGATATATGGGAACACTGGAGGGCAGTTTTAATTGTGGAACAGGTTAAAAATTTGGAACGATCACACCACCAAAAAGGCACATTTATTTTGTCCGACAGAACAGACTTAAACTCTCCGAACAGGGATTAAACTCTCATGCAAAAATCAGACTGCTATTTATCACCTGTCATAATTCCTGTCATTTGACATATTCTACATGTTCCACTCATTAAAACGCCCATTTGGTGATAAATAGCAGTCTGATTTTTGCATGAGAGTTTAATCTCTGTTCGAAGAGTTTAAGTCTGTTCTGTCGGACAAAATACATGTGCCGTTTTCGTGGTCTGACGTTCCAAATTTTTAACCTGTTCCACAATTAAAACTGCCCTTGTTCCAGTGTTCTCATATATCAAGGTTTGTCCGACTAGACACCCTTAAGTTATAACAAATTTTCAGCTTGCTGTTAATCAACTTTTTTTTCATACGCGGGATCCAGACCTAATAATTACAAAATGTCGCAAAATATCGCCTAATATAGAAATAAATAACAAAGTAATTCCACATGCCGAAAGTGTTAAACACCTTGGTAGTTGGTATGCACCTGGACAAAACTTTTACATGGAGAACACATATATGGAAAAAGCGCCAACAGTTAAATTTAAAATTTCGTAAACATTATTGGATACTGGGCAGAACATCGAAGTTGTCTATACGTAACAAACTGTTGGTATACAATACAATACTCAAACCGATCTGGACCTATGGGATCCAGCTATGGGGTACAGCAGCAAAATCCAACATATCCATAATAGAAAGATTACAATCCAAAGTGTTACGCTCTATAACAGACGCCCCATGGTTCGTGTCAAACAAAGACATTTATTGTGATCTAGAAGTAGCTACGATCAGTGAAGTGATAGTTCAGTGCAGTGTTCGGTACATAAAACGCCTAGAAAGCCATCCAAATGCCCTGGCAATACACTTGCTTGATAATAGTCAACAAACTCACAGACTAAAACGTAAAAATCCACTGGACCTTATTTGTAAATAAGTTTTATCATCATCATCAACCCGTACGCGTCCACTGCTGGACATAGGTCTCCCTCAGCTCTTTCCATCTTTCTCTGTTTTGTGCGGCTTGCATCCAGTTGCCGACAATACGCTTCAGATCGTCAACCCATCTGGTTGGTGGTCGTCCTCTGCTCCGTAGTGCTTCTTCTCGTGGCCTCCACTCGACAATACGTTTTGTCCATCGGTTGTCTAACAATCTGGCGACGTGTCCTGCCCAATTCCACTTGTCCGCTGTTTTTGTTCTACGACGTATTTCTTCGTTTGGGATTCGGTCCCTCAGGGAGATACCCAACATCTGGCGCTCCATAGCCCTCTGAGTTATGCGAATCTTGGTCACTACCTTTTTTGTGAGTGTTAATGTTTCCGCTCCATAAGTGAGTACAGTCAATACACACTGGTCAAAGATTTTCCTTTTCAGGCATATAGGTAAGTCCGGTTTAAATACATAGCTCAGTTTACCAAACGCTGCCCAGGCTAATCCTATGCGACGTGGGAGCTCGCACATCTGGTTATCTCTTCCCAACCTAATTTCATGTCCCAAGTACTTATAAGATGCAGTCTGCTCAATACCCATTCCATTAACAACAATATTACGATTTAGCACCAGATTAGTCATTATTTGCGTCTTGTTGATGTTAATCTTTAGTCCGACCTCTAAGGAAGCGTGATATAACTTGTTCAACATTATTATTGCATCATCCATACGATCGGCTATAAGGACGATGTCATCTGCGAATCTCAAATGACTGAGCTTCTCTCCATTTATGTTGATACCATATTCGTTCAGATCTGCCTTCTTAAAACTGTGTTCTAAAAGGGTTGTGAACAGCTTTGGTGAGATGGTGTCTCCTTGCCGTACTCCTCGCTGTATAAAGAATTTATTTGTTTGTTGATGAGATAGTCTTACGCTAGCCGTTGCGTTGTGGTAGATATATTTTATCATGTTAGTGTAGCGATGATCTATTCGGCATTCTGTCAATGCTTTTAACATTTTCTGCTGGTTTATGGTATCGAACGCGTTTTCGCAGTCCACGAATATCAGTGCCAATGGTTTGTTGTATTCCGCAGACTTCTCGATCAAGTTTTTTATTACCAGTAAGTGGTCGTTAGTGCTATATCCGGATCTGAAGCCAGCTTGTTCTCTAGGCTGATCGAAGTCTAACTTAGCCTCCAGTCTTTTTTTGATAATTTTTGTGAAAAGTTTATATATGTGTGATAGCAGACTGATAGAACGGTAGATTTTAGATCTGTTATGTCACCTTTCTTGTGTAATAAAACAATGACTGCATTGTTCCATTGAGAAAACGTTTTTCCTTGGTAAATGCATTCGGTGAAAAGTTTGGCCAAAACCTGGATAATTTTATTTCCACCTTGTTTGATTTCCTCGATTACTACTCCGTCATCGCCAGGGGATTTATTATTTTTCATTTCTGAAAGTGTGTTTTTAACTTTGTATGGTGTTACTTCTGGCATTAATTCTGATCCGTGGTTTGTGATTTTGGGCAGGAACTGATCTTGCCTTGCGTTGGTGCTCTCATACATTTCGCGATAAAACGATTCGACAACCTTAAGGATTTCGGCTCTATCCGTAGCAATGCTATTGTCTTTGTTTCTTATTCTGTACATATTTTTGTTGCCAATGTTATTCGTATTTCGCCACAAAACTTTTAAACTTTTGTTTTCTTGAATTATTTGAGTTATTTCTCTTGTATTGTTTTCTCTTATGTCTTTATAATAAGTTTTATAACTCACCGTAATTGTGTTTATATTTTAGATATATTTATTGTTTGTAAATGTAAAACGAATGTTTGTATGTAGCATATTATCGGAACGTCATGTTTGTTCAATACTAGAGGTCCAGTCATTGGACTGACCTCTCTAACGTCATTTTTTTTACTTCAAACCCCAAAAACGCTTATTGTTAGAATTTTTATAACTAACAGATTGCTGAATAACCGTTTCAAAAAAAGAATATTTACAAACGCACCCTCCCGAAAATTTATCGAAATAGAAACGTTGTCCGACTCGACATGAATAACTGAATAAATAGTACGTTCTTTAGCGGTAAAATATTGCAAAACCTCTAAATTTTAAAGAACCGCTTGGATTGACATGAAATTTGGCACACACATAGCTAACATGTCAAAGAGAGAAAGTGATATTGTGCCAATATGTGCTTTTGCCCCGGGGGTGGTTTTCACCCCGTCTTGGGGGTGAAAAAATATTCGTCCAAAGTAAGTCCGGAAATCGATAAACTGACTAATTCTAAATAACTTCTTTTGTATAGAGTTTTTTCACTAAGTCAATACTTTTCGAGTTATTTGCCAGTGAATATGTTCATTTTTTCGTCAAAATAACCACGCTTTTAGACGGTTTTTCGCAATTAACTCAAATAGTAAGTGTTTTGTCGAAAAAATATTCTTAGCGAAAAATAGCCTATAAAAATTTAAAAAAAATGGTGTATATATCACGTCTCTATACCTAGTAGAAGCAGAGGTATAGCTAATTAAAAATAGGTTCATATTCGTCAAATTCCAAATGGAATATTTTAACGTGAAATAACCAAAAATGAAGCACATTTCGAGGAAAACTCATTTCAACTTATTTAAAGTGTTTAAAAAAAGCTTCATTTTTGTTTTATAAAAAAAATTTCTAGCATCAAAAGTAAACAAGTTACGCTCAAAATAAAGTTAGTCCCTTTTTTTTGGTAAAAAAAACGGAAAAATCATCCCCTAATTAGTATCTCAAATGAACTTAATCGTTACGACTTCACAAGTTTCTTGACTCGTGTATGTTTTGTTTATATGATGTGTAAGTTTCATGGGTTCAAAGTTCTTATTTTTGAAAGGGCTGTAGTTAAAAGGGGTTGAACGAGTCACTGATCACGAATGTATGCAAATTTAGAAACATCAAATCTTAATCAATTTTTGTCTAACAGAAAAACAAAAAAATACATGATATTCAGAAAAGCAATGCTGACTTTTTTGTTTTTCGAGATTTCTGGTATCTCTAACATTTTTAAGTTATTTTGAAAAAAAGCATATTTTTCAAAATTAAAATTTTTAAAAATTTGCTTTAAAACCAAATTTTTTCAAAAATAAGCACTTTGAATCGATGAAACTTACAGATCCTATGAACACAATATAAGTAAAATAATTTCTGGAGCGGTAACGATTAATTTCATTTAAGTTGCTAATTAGGGGGTGGTCCTGCCGATTTTTTTTTGCCAAAATAAAAAGGACCAACTATATTTTGAGCGTAACTTGCTTAAAGTTAATGCTAGAACCTTTTTATAAAAACAGAAAGAAAGCTTTTTTAAAACACTTTATAAAAGTTATAATGGGTTTTCCCCAAAAAGTGCTTAATTTTTTGGATATTTCACTTCGAAATATTCTATTTGAAATTTGGTGAATATGAATATATTTTTCATTGGCTATAACTCTGGTTCTACGAGGTGTAGAGACCTAACGCGTACACCATTTTTTTACTTTTTTATAGGCTATATTTTTGCTAAGAACTTTTTTTTTTCGACAAAATACTTACTTTTTGAGTTATTTGCAAAAAACCGTCTAAAAATGTTGTAATTTGTAAAAAAACTGTTGTTGAAAAATGAACATATTGACTCGCAAATAACTAGAAAACTGTTGACTTGGCGAAAAAGCTCTATAGAAAAAAAGTTACTTAAAATTAGTCAGTTTATCCATTTCCGGACTTATTTCGGACATATATTTTTTCAGCCCCAAGAGGGGGTGAAAGTCACCCCCAGGGCAGAAGCACGCATCGGTACAATATCATTTTTCTTCTTTGACATGTAAGCTATGCGTATGCCAAATTTCATGTCAATCCAAGCGGTTCTTTAAAATTTAGAGCAAAAACCGTGAAAGAATGTACTAAAAATAAGTCGCATGAGGGAGGTAATGTTTTTTTTCAAGTGTGGGTCCAAGGTAGGTATATAAGCAATAAGAGTAATTTTTCCAACCAACTATAGGAGTTTACATGAAGAGTCAAACGATAGCGAGTTGATACTAATAAACTTTGCAAGCACCTAAAACATTTCAGTAAGAGGAAATGATACACAAAAGAACGTGGAAATCCCCTGACAACGAAACGATTAAACAGATAATATATGATACATCCAGATAGATGCAAATTGACTGACGTCATCGAAAGGATAGCCAGACTAAAATGGAGATGAGTAAGACACATTGCAGAATGACAGAGGGGCGATGGACAAAAAGGAAGACCAATTGGAATGGAGACCAAGGAAAGAAACGAGAAGCATCGGCCGACTACCTACAAAATGGACTGACGATTTAAGAAGGCTAAATAAAAACTGGATGAGAGTGGAGCAAGATAAACGAGGCTGAAAACACGAGGAAGAGGCCTATGTTCAGCAGTGGACTTTTGAGGCTGGATGATGATGAGATGCAAGATATTCTTCCAGAAGGTTACTTTTCAAATGAAAGGTGCAAACATAGATAGACAGGTCATCAGGGGCGGAGGTAAATTCCTCACCGACCAGTAAAAACATATAATACGACAGGTATTTTCCTCACCAAATTTAAAGGTTCCTATTAATCCGGTAGGTATTTTCCTCACCAACTCACTCAGGTAATAAAATAAAAATATAGGTTTAATTTAAGAATGTCTATTATGAAAGCATCCGAAATCCGAATACAAGACAGTAATTTCCTTACATTATAATAATAGTTTATAATATAGATAATATGCAAGACGTATAAATTATTATTTAATATCTTATTAATATCTTATTAATAAAGTTACTATATTTTTCAATTTCAGTTTAACTTGTTTATCTTCGATAGGTTTTGCAATATGCAAACTTTAAATTTTAACATACGTATTATGGATGCGTATTACAAAACGATAAATTAAAATGCGAATGAAAAGATTCGCAAGCATTCGTAATACGAATAAAAAAAGAATTTGCCTCTGTCCACAAATATGGGGAGAATATGGCATTTTCGTCTATATAAGTTTAAACTAAATAATCAACATATCTATCTTAAATTTCATTTGGGGGCGTTCAAGTATTACGTAACGCAGTTTTTGAAGATTTTTGACCCCCCACCCCCATGTAACGCGCCGTAACGTTATGCACGACCCCCTCCCCCCAAGGTGCGTTACGTAATACTTGAACGCTCCCTTTCCTGGTTTGTATGACATTAAATCAAACACAAAACAATCTGATACGTCTTCTGGTTTTATATGTAAGGCCAAAGGTATGTTTGAGCCACTTGCCTCTTTCAGAATCATTTTTATATTCTGATATTAAATCAAGAGACCAAGACATTTCTATACCAAGCTTAGTGTAGGTGAAATTTACAACCATGTATTTCAGTGTTCGGACACATTTCAATAATTGCACTCGTTTTCTAAATCTTCAAAAATTTTACTAGCATTACTCAATTTTGAGAGCTTTAAAAATTTCTGATTTTAACAAATAAAAAATATTGTTGTAAATTTCTGTTTTTTTGTTTGGCAGTAAACAGTATAATAAAGAAATATAATGCCCATGAATAATGAATAATTGCAATGTGCCATCCATATAATAAAATTCAATGTAGCTAAAAGTCTTATATTTGTTTCACAACTAAATACAATTATCCTACTTTTGACACAGTTTATAAAGAGAAAATTTTTTCTCCTGGTTATTTTTTGAGCACACCCCGTCACAAATTCTTGAACCTCATCAATATTGGAAGGAAGTCGACCAGGCATCATTTTTCGTCGATAATTATATATTTTTTCTTATGTAACTGACAACAATCGTAGTAATTGTTACAGACAAATTAGCTGCAAGTGCTTGGCGTATAATTTTTGCTGGTTTTTCAATTCTCTTGGGCTTTACGTTTACAATAGTTATAAACAATTTTTCGATCTAACTTCTGACAATCTGGTTCATGATTATGTTTTCGGCTACTTCTAGATATTGTAAAAGTTGCACCAATAGTAAAAAATTTCGCACTACAAGTTGTTTTATCCTCCAGAATACTTCTTCACTTTTTAAAACTTTCACTTTATAAAAAATAAAATTTTCAAATACCAATACCGCCTAAGGTTTACCGCTTTCACTTTCCATTAAGCATTCCACTTTTGTCAAAATTCCAATTGTGACTAAAAATAAAATACTATAATTAATTAATTATTATAATTATAGGTACCTACTGTAATTTAATAGTAGATAAATAATTCAACTGAATGCCTGTTAGTAAAATCTACCTGAAATAACCATTTTGGTCTTGGTGAGGAAAATACCTGTGGGATTATGACATACCCTTATAAACGCAGGCAAAAGATTATTTTGGTGAGGAAATTACACCCGCCGGTCATCAGACGTTGGCCGTAAATGTCTAAACAAATCTAAGCCGTTCTAAACAAAAAGAAGTACAGCAAAAGATAATGATGATGATCACTCTCCAATAGCTGATAAATCTGAAGAAGTTGTAGAAGTGTAATAATGTCCTTAGAGTGGTTCTACCAAGAAAACTAAAAGTTAATTAGAAGTAGATGGTATCAGCATTGAACAAGTATTCATTATCATCAGCATTTGGCTCTACAACTCTATGTGAGTCTTGGCCGCGTTTACTATTTCCCTCCATCGTTGTCGGTCCGGAGCAGTTATTTCCCATTGCTGTACTCCCATTTTGCGTAGATCACTGCTACTGCGTCCTTCCATCTCTTTCTTGGGCGACCAACCGACCTTCTACATGTAAATACTTTTACATGTAAATTCTAAATATCAAAAGGACATGTAAATATTGTCCTTTAAGAGAGATAGCGATGACATCATATTTTTGACAGATTTCAGTATACATAAAAAATAACGTGTCACTGAGCACTGAACTGTCTTCACTTTGAAATGACGCTACTTTTTTATTTAGCTTAAATGTCTCGACAACAAGGCATTAATGTGGTAAAGTTGATTTGGCAATCAAAATATAGTGTCATGTGTAGCGTATGTGTTGAGTAAACGTCTTATTACGTAGCAAAGTGGACTTCATTGTCTTTACAAAAATACGTAAATTAAATCTCATAAAAATAATAGTTATTTATGATATAAGTGTTAAAAGTACAATTTTAAGCCTTAAAAATGTACTTTTTAACACGTATAAAGATTTAACTCAAATCACCTAGTCCGAAAAAGCTTTATAAAAGAGCTAGAGCTCTTTGAAGATCGCGTCTTGTAATAAGTCTTGTTTAAATACCTCCAGAACGCTTCTATTTAGAAAAACTAAAACTGGTACCCCTATTTGTCTTCCAGAGATAAATCGTTTCCATAAATTGGAAATTTTTAGTACCGGTCATAGGCGTCCCTTTTGGGTATGACAACGGTTATTTTATCACATAATTTTTTGGCTTTAACGTTTAAGCATTTTTGAAACTGAATTATTAAATTCATAGGTATTCTAGTACTAAAAAGTACTCTTGCTTAAGTCGGTAGGATACACCGTTTTCTAGAAAAGTCGATTTTAAAATGTTTTGTTATTTGAATTTGAAAAAAAATTAAAAAAAAAACGATGTATTTTACCGACTTAAAGCAAGAGTAACTTTTGGTACTAGAATACCTCACATTTTAATTACCCAGTATCAAAAATTCTTAAAAGACCAAAATGTTGTGCGATAAAATAACCTTTGCCGTACCTAAAATGGACGCCTATGACCGGTACTAAGAGTTCGCAATTTATGGAATCGATTTACCTCTGGAAAATAAACAGGCGTACCAATTTTCGTTTTTTCTAAATAGAAACGTTCTGGAGGTATTTAAAAAAACTAATTATAAGACGCCATCTTCAAAGAGCTCTTGCTTCCTTAGGAAGCAGTTTCGGACCAGGTGATTTGGGTTAAACCGTAATATTTTGAGCCCAGGAATCTACAGTTAAAATATTTCCAAGTATTAATGAAACGCCCTGTGTATATGTATAATACAACATTCTGATTAATTCGTTATTTTGTAAACCAGTGACTTTAAGGAAAAATCCCGAAACAGGTCGATTTTTATTTTTAAATTATATTTTGTCATGAATATCATACGAGTGACGTCATCCACCTAGGCATGATGATGTAATCGATGATTTTTTTAAATGGGAATAGGGGTCGTATGCTAGCTTATTTGCAAGGTTACTCAATTCTTTGTTCAGCAATATATACATTAATATAATTATTTATACAGTGTCCAAAAACATTTTTAAATTAAATTAATTGACAATAAAAAGAAGAATGTATGTAATTTATTTAATTCAAAGTACATTTTACTGTTGCCAGAAACAAAAAAAATGCTTATTTAACACATAAACATTGCTTTTCGATTAAATTCAATGTTCAAGCCAGCTCCCGCCAGCTTCTTTGAAGTTTAAATAATTAAAGTTAAGCGAAAAGCAATGTTTATTTGGTAAAATTTTTTTTTCTGATTTCTGAAAACATTAAAATGTATTTTGAATTAAATAAATTACATACATTCTTGTTTTTTGTCAATTAAATTAATTAACAATAATAATTATGATAGTAATGTTTACATTACTGAATATGAGCTAGCACACGAACCCTAGTCTCATTTAAAAAACTCATCGGTTACGTCATCACCCTCAGAAGGATGACTTTTGGCATATATATGCCAAAAAATCACAATTTAAAAATAAAAATCGAGCTTTTCGGGATTTTTCCTTAAAGTCGCCAATTTACGAAATAACGAATTTATTCCTTTCATTTGCACCATACTGTATAATATTATAATCTGCAGTAAACTGCATATTAAGTAGATTCCTCTCTGCTTATCTCGACGTTCTAATTCTAGAACAATAATTCAGCATGCAGTTTTTGAACAAAACATACATTAAGATTGTTTTATCAATTGCGCCATAACTAATCAAATATTGACATATTTTTTTGTATATTTTTCTATGTGTTATCTGCGTTAAACAATACAAATGTTTTAAAAAGGTAAACAATAGTTAAAAATCACCTAGGCTTTGTTGTCTATTAACAACGTTTTTTTTAATAAGATAGGAATACATAATATTATGTTTATGTAGTGACCTTAGTCATAAAATTGAGGTGCTCAGAGCAACAGGTGGCCTAAGCCACAAATCACGCATTTTTAGATTGATATATCAATAAAAGCAGCAACCATAAATCTTCAGATTAACAAGGGTCTACACAACCTACCTCTATATTTGGTTAAATGGCGCTACATAATTTGTCGCGCCATCCCATAAGCATAGTAATGCAGTCACTGAACACTGAAGGTGGATATGAGCTACTACCTCCGATTTCGTTGAACCTGCATCGATTTGCATGAAAATTGGTGGTACAAGTTTATCCACTAATAATTTTCCAACATAATCAGCAGTCATATTGATATCAAAGAGACCGGCTTTCGAATCAAGGTTGTCAGATATATTTCCTAAAATTCCAAAGTTTATATATTCTGAAAATGTTTTCCCTACTTTAGTATTCAATTGTTAGTCAATGACACTGTTAGAAAGATAATATGAAAAAATTCTTAAAAAATATATAAATTAGTTAACCTAGGTACTTAAAATTTCAATGGGCCTTTACTAATAAATTGAAGCAACTTTGTATATATTATACTTTAAAGAAATTTTTGAGTATCGGCAACACTGTAGTCTGGACAAAATTGAGAAGCTCGTTTTACATTGACGTTGCCATGTTGATGATTTTAGAATAAGAGACAAGATATTAAGAATTTGCTTTAATGTTAGTAAAACAAGTTTAAACATCGAAAGTATCAAATTTTAAGTAATAAAAAACCAAACTGTGATGCTCACATACATTACTTATATATTTCGTTTCAATTCAACAACAAAAGAACACTATTAGTTTATTAGTATTAGTTCTTCCCTACTCTGCCTAACGTTAACTTGGCATCGTTTTTCACGATAACAACACCGCGGCACATCCTGTGTCTCTACAACCAAAATGTGTTCATCCAACAGTGGCGGAGTTGTAACTGGAAGGTTAGGTTATCTTTTGCTACTAAAAATTAACCGGATTAAAAAATAACGATTTGCACGTTCAATGTGAACTCGTTTAAAAAATATATACTAGAATGACTGATAATGCAATTGTTTCGAGAATTCAGGAATTAACAAAAATCGGGTATAAGACGATCTATAAAATTGTTAAATTAGAAACTGTTACATATCGTTCCTTAAAACGAAAGCGACGAAATAAAAAACTGGGTAGGGTTGACACTGCTGCAAAGGACGTTTATCAATGAACAGTATATAACATATTAGTTTATTATAAAGAAAATAGGTAGATAGTACATATTGTGAGGACGTTCTAATCTGAAAAAAATTATAATTCGATTTCTTTGCAGATTCCTGTTAAAAAATATCCCCTTAAACATAGCTGAAGGGCGCCGAGCTATTTTTTGTGCAGAATTTGTTTAAACAATTTTTTTAACCAAATTTAAAACATCACCTTTTTGCTCCAAAATATATTTTTTTAAATTTCTTGGTCATTCTAAACAAGACATGTACCCTGTCATTTTTTCTCAAAAGTTGATAGTTTTTGAGTTTATACGCGAATCAAGTTATAGGCGATCTGAAAAATGCGAATATGCTTTTTCTCTTGAGGATTTTCAGTGCGTTACAGTTTTTCGATTTCTTTCTAAGGCATTAAATTGTATGTGACAGAAAAAAACGCACGTCGGTGTTTACATTTCGTCGGTGACATTTTATAACATTTATTCTAGTTGTCAATAGATGGCGCCATAATCGAAAACAAAATAATTTGCGAATTATATAATATATCTACGAATATAATCTGAATAATTTATAAGACTATACAAATCAAAGAAAATACCATTTTATAAATGCAATACCTAATTGATTTGATTTTATGCCAAATTGCAAATAAAATGTTGCAACTGTCAGATTTAACTAAAATGTCATGTCACTAAAATGTATATTATCACGGACCACGGTTCTTAGACATTACTACGGTTGCCTAAATCGACTAACCAATGAACATTAAGGGTGAGATTACGTCACGAGAGTTTACTGTCATTTGAATCGTAATATGATTTTTTTCGAATCCTGAGAAAACCAAGTATTTTAGACAAATTTAAACGCAGGATGCAAGATTACATTATTACCGAGGGCGGAAAGCCCCTTAGAACAAACAAGCAGATTCTATTTGAAAAATTTGAAATTAAATATCACACTTCTCTTTTATTTTCAGCCCTGTAACTTATTAAAATAAACATTATAGAAGTTTTCAGGGACTTTCAGCCCTCGGTAATAATGTAGTCTTTCATTCTGAGTTTAAATTTTTCAAAAATATTTATTAGTTTTCTCAGGATTCGAAAAAAATGAATACAATTAAAACACATTGAGAATTTTGACATGCGTCAAAATTTTGCATTAACTCAATGTAAAATTCTGAACTGTTGAATTCCAGCTTCCCTAATAATTATTGTACATCAAAATACATTAGAAACTATTTGTAGAGGATTGAAATCTGTATTGGAAATAACTGTTAAAATTGGTCTACGTAATTAAACATATTCCAAAATTTTGTAAAAATGTAATACATTTTAGTTTTTAGCCCAAACTTAGGCCACACACAATGCAATAATGTTCACATTTTTGAACTCTCAATATTTTTATTTTATCATCTATTGAAAAACAATACAGTTGATAAGATACCCTCAGTTGCGGAGAAAGGATTAATAATAAAGATTTTTTTATTCAGTCAATGGTGTGAGCACTGTCAGTTAAATAGTAATGTGTGGCCTTACTTTTTTGCACGCATACCTATTGTGGCAAATGTATCATATTTTTCAAAATTTTGGAATGCATTTAAATCGTAGAACAATTTTAACTTTTGATTTTAATACAGAGATTTTAATTCTCTACAAGTATTCTCTCATGACTTTTGATGTAAAATAATTAGGGAAGCAGGAATTCAACAATTCAGAATTTTACATTGAGTTTCCTATGGCCCTTTTTACGATTCACCACCCGGTATAAGATAAAATGTGTACTATTTGTCTAATTATTTCGTAATAACACAAATAATACACATATATACACATTTAATGATCGAAAATCATTTAAAAATACGGGAATGTAAACTCTTGTGACGTAAAGTCAAAAATATAAGTCTCCCCACCACCGTCGGACAAGACAACCGTAATAAAGTCTAATAACCGTGATCACGGACTTACCTTTTTTTCTATCATTTGTGACGCACTGAAAAATGCTCATGAAAAGAAGCATAGTTGTCAAGAGCTTAAATTGAAGTTTACATATTCATTTTCAAGATTCTGAATAGTAACCGGGTCTAGACAATTATGCGCGCCCATCCGATTTTATGCTGTATAGTATTTCAAAAATCTCTTATTTAACCCTAAAAAACATTTTTTTTAGATTTTGTAGGCCATTCTAAACACAAAATATTTCTTCTCATTTTTCTGAGAAGTTCATAAGAGATGGTTCTGAAATGGTATACGGCATAAAAGTCGGATAGACGCGCATAATTAACAATTAAAATACAACGGTCTAAATTAAAGTTAGACCCAATTTCTCTTCAGTATCTTGGAAATGAATGTTTAGAATTCAATTTAAGCACACGATAACCTCAAAAATTATAACTTACATATGAGTTTTCAAGCCTCGAAAATGTCTATTTTTGCTGTTTTCAGATTTTAAATCGCTTAGAACTCGAAAACTATTAACTTTTTTAGAAAATGACAGGAAACCTTTGTTGTTTAGAATGAAAAAATGTTTAGAAACAAAAAAATGTTTTTCAGAACAAAACAAAATAAGAGATTTTTGAAATAGTTTACGGCATAAACATGTGATGGATGCGCATAATTAACAATTAAAAAACAACGGTCTAAATTGAAGTTAGACCCGATTACTGTTCAGAATATTCAAAATTAATATTTTAACTTCAATTTAAGCTCTTGAGAACCTCAAAGATAATAATTTAAATATAAATTATATATGAGTTTTAAGCATCCAAAATGCGTATTTTCGCATTTTTCAGATATTAAATCGCCTATAACTCGAAAACTATAACTTTTGAGAAAAATGACACAGTAACTTTCTTATTTAGAGTCACCCAAAAACCTAAAACAATATTTTTTGGAGCACAAAAGGTGATAAATTTGTTTAAAAAATTGTTTTAAACAATTTCTGCCCAAAAATTAGGAGATTTTCCTGATTATAATTATGCAAAAATTAATAAAAATTATATGATTTTTCTTGAAATATGCGTTTGACGAACTGATCCTTTTTCTTAATTTCCACGCCAATGGTCGGCATTTACATCAAAGAATCTCAAAAGCCAACACTTGGCAAACTGACTTTGGAAAAGGAATAAGTGGTTAGAGAATATCTCAAGGAACAAAGCTGACATCGTGCCAACTTGCGCTTTTACCCTGAGCTGGATGCTACCCCTTCTCGGGGGTGAAAATTATTTTATTAAAAATAACACCATAATTCGATAGAGGGACTAACTCTAAGCAAAATTTGTTAGATAAAGTTATTGAAATAAATCATAACTTGTTATTAAAGATTAAATATTTTAATTTTTCGTGAGAAAAATGCATGTTTTTAACCGATTTTTTATAAATAATTCAAAAACTATAAGTTTTTTTGAAAAATTTATTATAAACAAAATAGAAGTTAATAAAAAATTAAATAAATTCCCTACTAGAAAAACCTTTTAGTGTTAATGAAAAGTGAGTTATAGCATAGGTACCTAATTGAATGTATATTTTTTTGGCGACTACCCAAATCTAAGTATTCAAGCTTAGATAACGGGCAAATGATGCATTTTATAACATGAACTTTTTAATTAAATTTTGTCAAAGTATTTAAAAATATCTATCAGATGAGCCCACGAACAAGTTGATAACATTAAAATTTATGCGCCAAAAATTTTTCAAAAGTTATCTTTTAAAAATGTTTCCAAAAAATATTATTGTTTTTTTTTAATAACTCCGTTAATTTTGAGTTATCAGATTCGCTTAAAACCCATTTGAAAGCTAAGACTAAGAGCTTTTAAAACACGTTGAATTTAATCTTTTAAACCCCTTACTTTTTTAAAAATAAAAGGTTAAATTGCCCCGGTTACATGGTTCTCGAAAACCTTTAAACGTTTCTATCTGAATTATTTTGTACCCTACAGAAATAGTAAAAAATGTAGAATATTGGGTACAGAAAAAACTAAAATTTCGTTATATATCATTTTTTTCGTATATTGAGTATTTTTGGAGTTGTTATTAAAAGAAAATGAAAATTACGATCATTTGAAAAATTCTGATTTTTTTAAATTATACCTTTTTTTTAATATGCATTCTAAATCATTCAAAATTGTTTAAATCATTACTTATGCTAATATAAAGAAACTGTTGTAAGAATTTCTATAAATTTTAATTTTTGTGGAAATGGTGTATGTTTTATTTTTCACTTTTTCCAAAAGAAAATCAAAGGGTTCTCTTATTTTCATCATAACTTGCTTAATTTTGATGCTATTAACTTCTTCTGGAGCTTGTTTGATAGGTATTTCGAAGTACATACTTTGACAAGTGTTAAGTAGGTATATTTTATAAAATGGTAGGTATATCTTCCCGTTATTTAAGCTTGAATACTTAGATTTGCGTACTCGTCGAAAAAAATATAAGTACCTTCAATTACCCATAACTCGCTTTGAATTAGCATTAGTGTAGTGCTTTAAATGAGAAGTGTTTTCAGTTTTTTATTTGTTTTATTTTGGTAGTAATAACTTTTTTGTAAAAGCTTATAGTTTTTGAGTTGTACGTGAAAAATTGATTTAAAACATGCATTTTTTTACAAAAAAATACAATCTTTGATCTTTAATAACTCAAAAAGTATTGATTTATGTTAATAACTTTATATAACAAATTTTGCTTAGAATTTGTCCCTCTATCGATCTATGGTATTATTTTTAACGAAATAATTTTCACCCCCGAGAAGGGGTGGCATCCACCCTCAGGGTAAAAGCGCAAGTTGGCATCATGTCACCTTTGTTCCTTGAGGTATACTCTAACTACTCACCAATTTTCATGAAAATCGATGGAGGTTCAACGAAATCGGAGGTGAAAACCTTCAGTGACTGCACTATAGTGGAAATCTGAAAATACGAATGCAAAGATTGCAGTTATCTCAAAACATGGTTTTTGGGGTTAGGCCACTGTTGCTCTGAGCGAGTCAAATGTGTGTTTCATTTATAATTGGAAATATTGTAACTGTAGATTTCTGGGCTCAAAATAGTGAGGTTTAAGCCTAATCATTTAAATAAAATGTGAATACTGAGTCGCAGCTCATTTAAAAATTATTTGTAGGTACACAATACTTTGAAACCCACTACTTGGCAGGAAGTGTAAGTACTGTACTCCCTACTAAATTATGTTAAATAAACGTTTCTGGCTATTACCAGAGCTGTACGACAGGGGAAAGCGAATGCTTAACCCTTTCCAAATTCTATACACCATTGGCGGAATTGCTATTTCAGTGAAATAATTATTGTTCGATTCTCCAATAGATTCTATGTAAATATTAAATAATAGACGTATACATAGGTATAATAATACCATTCGTAACGATAAAGTCAATATTTTTCGAGATATTTGAAGTCAAAAATGAAGCGACACAGTTATTTTGACTAACGTAGGTAACTAGGTAGTCGTAGTAATGGCAGCTAATCTGAAAAGCTCAACGTAGATGGCACTCGTGTAGTTGGAGGTCACCTCAACTTACGTCAACACTTTAAATCAATCTATTTCTAAGTAAATATTGCATATTTGTTTCGCTGTGTGAATTAAACTTAAGAGCACAAAATCCCTCAATGTTGTGCTGTGCATTTGTGCTCATCAAGAACATCAGGACACAGGTTTCCCAAAGATATTCTGATGAGAAAAAAGTGGATTGTAGCAATAAGAAGCGATAAATATGTGCTGAAAATAAATGCACGTATGTATATGCAATAGAAAATTTGTTGAAACAGATTACGTATTGCCACTAGATTCGACTGTAAAAAATAGAATACTTCACTATAAAATTCAGATCAAAATTTATTATAAACGCATGGATTAAGCTATGCAATTTTATATACATTCACATCACACTGTTGCCACATCTAAAACCGCTTTTTATGAAGTGACCATATAAAAAAAATTATATTTGAAGTAATAATATAGAAAAATATGAAATAATAATTTGAAATAATTCCCAAGTTCCCAATATTTTGTAGTAGCTAAAACATATCCTGACCAAACCTAACCTAGCGGCATCGAAAATAATATAAACAAGTTAATAACTGAAAATTTAAGTGACATATTATCTTTAAAATATGCTTTAAAATGACTAAAACATAACCTGATCAAACCTAACCTAATCAAAAATAATATAAACAAGTTACTAACTGAAAATTAAAGTGACCTAGTACCATTCAAATATTCTTTAATGACTAAATCCTGATCAAACATAATCCTAATTTTTTCTAATTTCACCTTAAATTTAATGTCGCCTTTCACCTAGACGAACACCAAAATAATTATACTTAATTAAATTAACACATTCTATATTTCTATAAGGAATTATAATTTTTTTAAATAAGGCAACATTGCAGATTCAGCTGCGCTCAATCCATGCTTAAACCAAATTTACCCCAAATGCGCAACTGTCATGGCGGCCATATTTTGAAAATATCACATTTTTAAATGAGATAGACACAAAAATTAATGCTGAGCGCACTTATTTGGGAATTTTAAATTGATAAAAAAGTAAGGCAGATATCATATACACACTAGACTCGTCGTGGGAGTGAGTCAATACCAAATAAATACCGTCAGATCTATACCATCTGAGCTATAGAAATCAAACATTGAGTCCATGATTAATATAGTTTATCATTCGATAAGGGCTTCCTTTTTTCCAGTAACTCTCGTATTCCTTCTCCTCAATTCGTTTTTCAACGCACAAACAGCCCAAAATCCGTATTTTTCGGCCATAAATTAATATTTGTTAAATCGTAATCAAAAACACCATATACAAACTTCACGAATTGTCAAAACGTTGACCTCCAACTACACTAGCGCCGCCAAGCGGGATCAAATGCGTACATAGCTGCCATTGTGTCGCTGTTTTTGGGTCATAAGATTGCATTTATTATTAAAATGTACTATATTATACCAATCAATGCGTGAGCTTGGTAGGTATACCAGAAAAACTTATCCTATTAACGAGAATGACAATGTCTAACTTCAGAAAGTTTTAGGATATAGGGAGAATACTCTATAACTTTTGAGATTAAGAATGGATTTAGTCATACAGGTTGTAAAAATTCAAAAATTTTATTACCGATATATACGTTCTAGGTTCTTGAAGATATTCAGAAAGAAATTCTTTCTTATGGAGAAACTGGTATGAGTATAACCGAAATAAGTCACAGGAGTGACGAATATGCAGAAATAAATGCAAATGCACAAAAAACATTACGTAACTTACTGTAAGTATAAATTTTTATATTATTACGTACTGCAACTACCTACCTTTCAGAATCATATAATTGGCTAAACAACAGAAGGAAGAAGAATATTAAGAGATATTGATCTTATTGTTACCAATCGCCCTAATTGTCTCCATTGGTGAACGGAAGAAATTCCAAAAATGACTGGGTGGGAAAAAATCTAATCGATATAACCTCAAAGAAAGACCTGAAAAAAATATATAAGGGGAAGATATATTTATAGAAATCATCTTAAACTCATTTAATCAAATCCATCCTAAAATCACCTTTACTATGGAACTAGAATCTTCTAACTCCATTAACTTTCTGGATCTATCTATTACCAAACTACATGACCACTTCCACTTTGGTATCTACCGTAAACTAACACAGACAGATCATGTTATCCATTCTACTTCTAATCACCCTCTATCGTATAAACTCTCTGCCTTTCTCAGTTTTGTACATAGATTAAACTATATTCCTTTATCCACAACTGAATTCGACAAAGAATTGAACATTATCAAACAGATTGCAGTCAACAATGGTTATGACCTCGACATCATCAACAAACTTCAACAAAAAAGAGAACTTAAGTTACTTCAACAATCCCCTTTCTCTACATCATCCACAACTACTCCAAGTTATGCCTCCTTACCATTCAATAAGTCCAAATTATCTGAAAGAGTCAAACATATCATTTCTAATTCTTGTGACAATATCAAAATCTCATTTAAAGTCAATAATACTCTCAACAAAAGCTTAACTAATACCAAAGATCCTATCCATTATATGAACCGGAGTGGGGTATGCAGACTCTCTTGTTCAGATTGTGATGCCACCTACATCGGCAGAACTTACAGATCCCTTTCTACCCGATCTGCACAACACAGTCAGAGAGATACCACTTCAGCCTTTTCACACCATTTAAAAGTCAATAAACATGAACTTAAGATTCCTGAAGGTGTCCAGTTGATACACAATATTCAACAAAAAAAATACACTCCGTTTAGACTTATACGAAGATTTGGAAATTGTCAAAGACCTGAAGAAGAGTCCCAACTGTGTCAATAGACAAACATCCCTTAACCGCAATTTTGTCCCCATTCACCGTCAATTATTCTCATAATTCCTATTACTTACAACTTTCTCTTCTTCTATCCTATTCTCTCTCTTCTTTAACTTAGTCACCCCCCTTTTCAAGTATGTTCTTCTTTCCCTCACTGTTTCCAAACTCCTTTAATCCACTCCTTTAAACTCCACTAATCATTACTAACTACATGAACCCCTATTAACCTAAACCCATTTAATTCACCCTACCATATTCTCACTTCTCTTTCATTTCATTAGGTACTTCATTCAGTTTAACTTTCACACCCCCTCGTTTCTCAATCCTTCTCTTTCCCTTATTACACTTGTCCTTCGATCTTACACCACAGTCCTATACTTTTTGTCTTTGACTGTTTCCAAATATATTTTACCTCTCCAATTAACATTTCATCACTTAATTTCAGTTCTCACATTCAAACCCGTCATTAGTACAATTAAATTATATCAATATTCGTTCTCTTAATTTGGTTTTACTAATTTTATTTTATTCAGTACATTTTTTCACTATTAATTTCATTTTAATTTCATTTTTGTATCAACTGGACTCAGCTATAATCATAATCACACATTTCTTTATCTTCAATTTTACATATTCCCACTTTGTCACAAGAATTTTCTCATATTTTTAAAAATATCTCATAATAATTACAATCCTTTTAATTTACATATTTCATACTATTAAACTGACTGTATCATAACTCCAATCCATTATTTTAACAATTTTCATTTACATTTAAATAAAAATAATTTCCCTTTTACATATACAACCACCAATAATACAATATAGATATAAATAATTTTGCCAACCTGTTAATTCCTTTGTAAATAATATTCCAATTTAAAATTTATTATTTCTCCTCTCTCACCATCATCTGTTTTTATCTTTTGTTTATCATTATTAATAGCAGCTCATACTTCCTTTTTAATCAATTTGATCAGTTTAATTTCATAGTATACAGTCAAATTAAAATAATTTTATATTCAAAAATTTTGGAAAACACAATTTTCTTTTTAAAAAACAATAGATTTAAATGTTGGACATTTTCAGATATTAAAATCTTTATCATATTACAGTGGAACCCCGATAAGTCGGCCCCCGATAACCCGGAAGTCCGGCTAATCCGGACCGATTTTGTTTTTTGATTTTCAGTACATATTTTGTATTTTGACACGACACCCGATTTGGACGTCGAAACGTTAATAAAAGTATTTTTCAATTTAATTGTGACTTATTTCCCATCAAAATAGTTAATTATCAGATAAACATTTCAACAATAAAAATGTAGGTATGTAATATAATATTTGAAAGATAATGTGTATCTTGTGTAATTTGAACTATACGATAGTAAAAATTACTCATGGCACACGCCTGCACAAACAATAGGCACCTGTCTGTAGTATTCCTTTATTCATTTCAAACAGCATTGTTTAAAATGACTAAAAGACTATTTAAAAAATTCTTTTTAAACAATGGTCTTAGTTTTCACTGTTCTTAAATCGTTCCGATTGTGACTGTATTGCAGTCACAATCTGACTGTACTATAGTCTTGTATTGTTCCCTTCCGTTTGCTTACGTTTGTGTTTGCGTGTTTTTAGTAATTTAGATGTGTAGGTACTGTGCATATTTATATATATATATATATATATATTTCATGTTATTTCAATTCTAACGGAGTTTATCTGTAAGTATACCGTATTTTATTAATTTTTACCACATTCTCCGGCTAACCCGGATTTTCGATAACCCGGATCGGCCGCGGTCCCGATTAATCCGAGTTATCGAGGTTCCACTGTATCAATGTTTTGGATCATGACCTTTTGTTAAAACCTTTGAAAATCGACTACCTTTTTCTCTACTGTCAATGTCACTCCAAACAGTTCTTTACAAACTTTTGACACTTGGTAGTCAACGTTGGCCTAAGATGGTTGTTTAAGTTTCCTGGTAGGGTTTCACCATGTTTCCGGAGGTTATATCTTTTAACATCGTGTTCAATATTACTATGACATAATGTAGATTGAATTATAAATTCAACCATTGTTTGGCTCTGGGGCTATTTAGCAAGTATTCGAGTAAGTAATCATAACCACATTTTTTAACTTTCAAAATTTCAACCATCTTTCAATTTTAATAGTGAGATTACTTATTCTATTTTAGATTCACTGATGATGGACTGATAGGTCCGAAAACGTTCTGAATTGGACACATTTTATTCAATCCATTCATCCATTCTCTTTGCCTTATCCCTATGCGGGGTCGGCTTCCCTAATTGCATTTCTCCACACAATTCTATCTTGGGCCATATCAATGTTAATCCCCTTTACCAACATGTCCTGCCTTATCGTCTCCCCCCAGGTCTTCTTTGGTCTTCCTCTCCTACTCCTTCCAGGAATCTGCACTTCAGCTATTCTTCGTATTGGGTGGTTAACGTCTCGACGTTGAACATGACCAAACCATCTTAACCTATGCTCTCTCATTTTGGCATCAATTGGTGCCACACCTAGACTTCCCCTAATATACTCATTTCTAATTTTATCCTTCTTTGTCACTCCACTCATCCATCTAAGCATTCTCATTTCCGCCACATGCATTCGCTGTTCCTCTTTCTTTTTCACTGCCCAACATTCAGTTCCGTACGTCATAGCTGGTCTTATGGCTGTTTTATAGAATTTTCCCTTCAGCTTCATTGGAATTTTTCTGTCACACAACACACCACTCGCTTCTTTCCACTTCATCCATCCAGCCCTAATTCTACTGCATGCATCTCCATCTATTTCTCCATTACTCTGTAATACCGATCCTAGGTACTTAAAACTATTGCTTTTTACAATCATTTCACCATCCAAAGATACCATTTTATTTGTAGTAGCTCCATTTTTAAATGAACATTCCAAATACTCTGTTTTTGTCCTACTAAGTTTTAAACCTTTTTCCTCCAGAGCTTGTCTCCACTGTTCCAGTTTTTGTTCTAAGTCTCTTTCACTATTTCCTACTAACACGACATCATCAGCATACATTAAGCACCATGGAATGTTACCCTGTATTTTCGTTGTTATCTGGTCCAAAACTAATGAGAATAAGTACGGACTAAGCTAATACTTTCACATGAAATTTATCAGTCTCTCCCACACCTGTCCTAACACTAGTCGTTACTCCCTCATACCTATCCCTCACAATCTTTACATATTCACCAGGGACTCCTTTCTTATTGAGTGCCCACCACAGAACCTCTCGAGGAACTCTATCATATGCTTTCTCAAGATCAATGAATACCATATGAGCGTTTGTTTCTTTACTCCTGCATTTTTCCATCAACTGCCTTATAATGAAAATTGCATCTGTTGTTGATCTACCCTGCATAAAGCCAAATTGATTCTCGGATAATTATGTCTCTTCACGTATCCGTCTATCAATTACTCTTTCCCATATTTTCATGGTGTGGCTAAGCAGTTTTATAGCCCTGTAGTTTGTACATTGTTGTATATCTCCCTTGTTTTTGTAAACAGGTACCAGTATACTGCTTCTCCATTCGTCTGGCATTTGTCCAACTTCCATAATTCTATTAAATAGACCTGCTAGCCACCTTGTTCCTGTCTCTCCCAATGCTCTCCATACTTCCCCAGGAATATCATCTGGTTCTACCGCTTTTCCTTTCTTTATTTTTTGAAGCGCTTGAGCCACTTCCTCGTTGGTTATTTTGGTGACCATTGCTGCTACTGTCTCCGTTGACTCTACAGGCTGTCTGTCAAATTCTTCATTTAATAAGCTGTCAAAGTAGTTTCTCCATCTCTTTTTGACATCCCTTTCGTTAACTAGTATTTTATTATTTTCATGTCGGATACATCTAATCTGATTAAAATCTTTTGCTTTCTTTGCTCTCTGTTTGGCTATTTTATATATCTTCGTTTCGCCTTCCCTGGTATCAAGTTGATCGTATAGGTTTGAATACGCTTCTGCCTTAGCTTTTGCTACTGCTACTTTCGCTTCCTTTTTGGCGACCATATAGTTTTGAAGATCTATGTCCGATCTGGTTTCTTGCCACTTTTTATACAATTTTCTCTTCTCTTTTATTTTTCCTTGTACTTCATTTGACCACCACCAAGTCTCTTTATCCTCAAACTTCTTTCCTGACGTTTTCCCAAGTATTTCAATAGCCGTCTCTCTAATAATATTGGCCATTTTTCTCCAAATTGTGTTAGGGCTTCCTTTCATGTTCCAACATATTTTTTCTACTATTCTTTCCCTGAATAGACCTTCCTTCTCATCTTTTAGCATCCACCACTTGATTTTTTGTGGTCCTCTCCGATATTTTTGTTTAGTTTCGCTTTTTACTTCGATGTCCAGAACAATCAGCTTATGTTGTTGGCTTACTGTCTCACTAACTATTACCTTGCAGTCCTTGCATTCACGTATGTCTTCTTTCCTTATCATGAAGTAGTCTATTTGGGATTGATGTTGTCCACTTTTGTAGGTAATAAGTTGAGTTTCTCTCTTTTTAAAGAATGTGTTAACAATCGCCATATCCAAAGCTGTTGCTAATTCTAGCATGTCATCTCCAGCTTCATTTCTAGTTCCAAAGCCTAATCCCCCATGTATTGTTTCATATCCTGTCTTGGCTTGGCCCACATGTGCATTGAAATCCCCTCCTATTATAACTTTCTCCTCCGCTGGAATATCACTCAGTACGTCTCCTAATTGATCATAGGAGACGTACTGAGTACTAATGGATTTTATTCAATCCATTGGGATTTTTAAATTTTTAATAAATATACCAATTACATAGAAGTGGTTTTTACTTCAGGTTAGAGTTTTTTAACTATATGGTATACAGCCAACCTAGGGAACTTCCCTTTTTAGTTCATTTCGATCAGTGCATAGGTCCATTCACTTGCTCAGTTTCTCAGTATTTTGATATCTCTCATCACCTGGTCCTTCCATCGCTCTCTCTAGGTCTTTCCCTTGGTCTTTCAGTTTTTGGCTTACATTTGGTGATTTTCTTAATCAATAGGTCGTTTATCCTTCGCTCGTTCGCTCTACGTGTCCCAGCCATCTCAGCCTCTGCGCTTTAATAAATCTAACCATAACTTCTCCCTTAATTATGTCTCTTATTTCTTGGTTCATTTTCATTCTTCTTCTCATTTCCCCGTTTTCCATTATTATTGGAATATAATTGGCTCATAATTCATCTGAAGATTTTCCTTTCAAATATTCTTAGTCTGTCTTCATCTTTATCTGTAAGGGCATTGTCTCAGATGCGTATGTAATTACTGGTCTGATTGTTCATCTCTGTATTTTCAGTTTTGCATTTCTGGATAAGTTTTTGTTCTTCATTAGTTTCTGGTATCTCCAGCATGTTTTGTTGTCGGCTAGTATTCGCTCGGTTACTTCTTTACTTCTCTTGTTTTTCCCACTCCCAATTACACCCAAATATTTTAGTTGTTGAACTGTTTCAAAAATGTCGTTTTTCAATATTGATTTCTTTCGTCGTGTTATCTTCTCTTCTAGAGCAGATTAGATGTTTTGTTTTTCCTTTCTTTTCCGAAACCTCAAGCAAAAGAAACGAGGAATGGTTTGTCCAATATTGCTAACAAGTAATAAATAGCAAAAATATAGTCAGACAGAGAGGTCTACAAAGGGATTCCAGATTTAACAGAAAGACATATGAAGATCTGAGAAGAGATGCAAAGAAAATATGTAGAAGGAAAAAGAGAGAAATGTTGAATATAAAAATACAACAAATTACAGATTATAATAACAGAAGAGAGACTAGAAAAGTTTACAAGGAAACCAAGCAATACACACAAGGATACATGACAAGAACAATAGTTTGCAAGGACACAAATGGGACAATTATCAGCGAGAACGAGGAAATATGCCCACGATCGGCGGGTGTAATTTCCTCACCAAAATAATTTTTTGCCTGCGTTTGGAAGGGTATGTCATAATCCTACAGGTATTATTTTACTGAAAATGGTTATTTCAGGTAGATTTTACTAAAAGGCATTCAAGGGAATTATTTTTATCTACTATAAAATTACAGTAGGTACCTATAATAATTAATCAATTAATTATAGTATTTTATTTTTAGTCATAATTGGAATTTTGACAAAAATGGCATGTTTAATAGAAAGTAGTCGCGGTAAACCTTTACTGGTATTTGAAAATTTTAGTTCTTATAAGGTGAAAGTTTAAAAAGTGAAGAAGTTTTCTGGAGGTAAAAAACAACTTTTAGTGCGAAATTTTGTACTATTGGGGCAAATTTTACTATATAAACTTTACTAAATGACTAGAAGTAGCCTATAATATAATCATGAACCAGATCGTCAGAAGATAGATCGAAAAATTGTTTCTAACACTTGTAAACGTAAAGCCGAAGAAAATATACTAAAAAACCAGCAAAAATTATTCGCCAAGAGCTTGCAGCTAATTTTCCTGAAACAATTACTACGATTGATGTCAGTTACATAAGAAAAAATATATATACATAATAATCCACATAATTATCAACGAAAAATGATGCCTGGTCGACTTACTTCCAATATTGATGAGGTTCAAGAATTTGTGAAGAGCTGTGCTGAAAAAACAACCAAGGGGGAAAATTTTCTCTTTATAAACTGTGTCAAAACTAAGATAACTGTATTTAGTTGTGAAACAAATATAAGACTTTTAGCCACATTGAATTTTATACAGAGAGGGGCAAAATTGTGGAATATATTTATTTTCTCTAAAATGGACAATTTTGGAAAGTAATCCCGAAACAGGTCAATTTTTATTTTTAAATTACAATTTTTTTGGCATATCTATATTTCATAATAGTGACGTCACCCATCTGAGCGTGATGACGTAAGTACCTAATCTAAGTCCTAATTTAAAAATAGAAATCGACCTGTCTGAGGATATCTCTTCAAATTTTTCCATTCTCGAGATAATAAATTTATGCAAACTCAAATGTCCCCACTTATACTACAGTGCCGCGCCCGCTTGATTAGCAATTAAAAAACAAAGGGGTTTTCGATATTGTATTGCAAAAAACTCTTTGGGATTTCATCAATCGATCTTTAAAGAATACCTACCTACCTTGGCAACATTGAAATTTTCAGTTAAATGTCCAATTTAGGGTTAAAAATGGCCGATTTCGCAATTTTTAAATTTTTTTCCCTAATCTTTCCCCTCGCCTGGCAAGGTCTTATGCTGTTCAGAATCGCCTATCATTGTACCAATTTCTTCTTAATGACTTACTCAAACACATACTTAAAGGCTATAGCGGGATAAGATGGTCAAAATTGCACCAGGCTCGATTCAGTTTTGGGTTTAGCCATTCGAAAATATATAATTGAAAACTCACTCAGCCAAATTTTCAAGTCCCTAGGTGCACCGGGGGGTCCGCTATGGAAAAAAACGTGTTTTTTTGAAAACATTTTTTTCCAGACGCTGTATTACTGCAAAAAATCTGAAAAAATTAATAGATGCGTATCCTAATAACACAAAGCTGCCTGATTTTTTTCAGATTTTTATCTTCAAAATTGAGCGCAGGAAAATTTTTTGAAATTTTCAAAAAATTTTTAGGTTATGTTGTAAATTTTTCGCCAACTTTAAAATATTGTTATTTTATGTATTTTTTTCCATTCTTTCGAATGGCATAGGCATCATTATCATTTTCGACGTGGAAAATACCTAAAAATCGAAAAAACTGTTTTTTTTTTGGCATTTTCTGAAGTTTTTGACTCATAAACTCAACAACATACAGCTAAATTAATCATCATTTACATTTTTGTATGTATTGTTACATTTACAATCAAAATCATCTATTAGAAATCAGTAAAAAAAAATAATTCTTTTAACTTTTAAAAAAAATAAAATTTTGTTGTTCCCGATAGAATGTAATACAATTATTACTTAAATAAATTATTTTTTTGTTTTGCACCATTGTTTGAATTTCATATATAATAATATCGTCCCATTAAGGCTACCCTGCCATAGGCTTATTAAAAAAACAATAAATTAATTTTTCGATAGTATTCGATAGAAAATGTTGCCCCTTTATAAAAATGCTTGTTGCGGTTGTGATTTTTAAATGGCGCTAAAGGATAAACCAGTCCTCAAGTACCCGCCGTCGAAGCCACTAACTACTTACGTAATAAAAATATTTTTAAAATAATAAAATAAGAAAATCTACGGTTTCGTTTTGATTAAAAAATAAAAAAATATATATAAAAAAAATATTTTTATTAAACGTTAATGAGGAATTAATATTTAAATAAATAATTATTAAATTATTTGAATTACTTAATTGATCAAGTTTAAAGGGATTAATAAATTAATTATTAAAAAGTTACTACACAATCATGAAATTACAAAATTCAAATTAATATACTGCATGGTGCAAAGAAGGGAATAAATTCGTTATTTCGTAAACTGGCGACTTTTGGAAAAATACCGAAACGGGTCGAGTGTGATATGAGTGACGTCATCCATCTGGGCGTGATGACGTAATCGATGATTTTTTTAAATGAGAATATGGGTCGTGTGGCAACTCATTTCAAAGGATATTCAGTTCTTTATTCATTAATATAAACACTAACACAATTATTTATACAGGGTGACCAAAAAAAATTTGAATTAAATTAATTGACATAAAAAGAAGAATTTAAATAATGTATTTACTTCAAAATATATTTTACTGCTGTTAGAAAACAGAAGAAAATGTTTGAGATATAAACATTGCTTTTCACTTAAATTCAATGTTCAAGCCAGCTCCTGCTAGCCACCTGCCTCTTGGAAGTTTTAACATTTTATTTAAGCGAAAAGCAATGTTTGTTTTTCGAATAAACATTTTTTTCCGTTTTCTGAAAGTAAAATATATTTTGAATTAAATAAATTACATACATTATTTTTTTTGTAAATTAATTTATTTAAAAAAAAATTTGGTCACTCTGTATAAATAATAAGGGTAATGTTTCCATTGTTTTCAATCTGGTGGGATGTAAAGAGTAATATTTTTGATGTTATTTTATGTGCTAATAGATTGAAAAATTAGTCCTTTCTAATAATGGTAATGTTTATACTTCTGAATAGAGAATTGAATATCCTTTCGAATAACCAACACAGAAATAAAAAACTTCGGTTTGTATAATGGTATAAAATTCTATTAAAAAACTTTTAAAAAAGTCATCCAAATAGATTATAGAAAAACATCAGAACATTTTCGATCTAGTCAGATCATCTTCAGTGACATTCTGTTTAGTTACTGAAACTATAGCCCGCTAGTTGATATATTATTATGTAGTCTTCAAAATTACATAATTACCTATTTATTAAAACTTCCCATATAAATAGTTAATCATAAAAATGCCAAAGGAAATAGCTTCAGAACAACATTAAAATTATACTTTTGAAATGCAGCACAATGTCGATATTAATGGATTTTACTAAAGCTCAAAAGCAGCATGGCTTCCCTGCTCGAAAAACTGAATCGGTACTTGGCACAACGAGTTCGAGGTCAAGACGGAATTCGGTCTGTGTCACTCGTCTTGACTTGTCATTCCAAAAGTATAATTTTAATAAAAATTTTATTTTAATAAAATTATGTAATTTTAAAGACTATATATCAACTAGTGGGCTAGTTTCAATTACTGCACAGAATGTCACTGAAGATGATTTGACTAGATCGAAAACATTCTGGATGTTCTTGGATGACTTTTTTAAAAGTTTTTTAATAAAATTTTATACCATTATACAAACCAAAGTTCTTTACTACTATGGTTTTTCAAATAACCGTAATTCTCATTAAAAAAATTCATCGATTACGTCATCGCGCCCAGATGGATGACGTCACTACTAGTCTATATATATAAAAGAAAGTCAAGTTATGTTAGTTACACTGATAATAACTCGAGAACGGCTCATCAGATTGTTATGAAATTTTACACGTGTATTCTACCGGACTGGGAATAGGCATAACTCTGAATTCATGCCCGTACGTCATAAGGGGGCTTGCCCCCCCTGATATATTTTTTAAATTTTTTGACAAACCGTTTTTTCTTAATTTTGTATTATGTAGAAGCAAAAGATACATACAATCCTAAATTTTCACTTTTTTATCTTCAACCGTTATTTTTTAATAGCCATTTAAATATTTTACATCTATATATATAAAAGAAAGTCGAGTTATGTTAGTTACACTGATAATAACTCGAGAACGGCTCATCAGATTGTTATGAAATTTTACACGTGTATTCTACCGGACTGGGAATAGGCATAACTCTGAATTCATGCCCGTACGTCATAAGGGGGCTTGCCCCCCTGATATATTTTTTAAATTTTTTGACAAACCGTTTTTTCTTAATTTTGTATTATGTAGAAGCAAAAGATACATACAATCCTAAATTTTCACTTTTTTATCTTCAACCGTTATTTTTTAATAGCCATTTAAATATTTTACATCTATATATATAAAAGAAAGTCGAGTTATGCTAGTTACACTGATAATAACTCGAGAACGGCTCATCAGATTGTTATGAAATTTTACACGTGTATTCTACCGGACTGGGAATAGGCATAACTCTGAATTCATGCCCGTACGTCATAAGGGGGCTTGCCCCCCCTGATATATTTTTTAAATTTTTTGACAAACCGTTTTTTCTTAATTTTGTATTATGTAGAAGCAAAAGATACATACAATCCTCAATTTTCACTTTTTTATCTTCAACCGTTATTTTTTAATAGCCATTTAAATATTTTACATCTATATATATATAAAAGAAAGTCGAGTTATGTTAGTTACACTGATAATAACTCGAGAACGGCTCATCAGATTGTTATGAAATTTTACACGTGTATTCTACCGGACTGGGAATAGGCATAACTCTGAATTCATGCCCGTACGTCATAAGGGGGCTTGCCCCCCCTGATATATTTTTTAAATTTTTTGACAAACCGTTTTTTCTTAATTTTGTATTATGTAGAAGCAAAAGATACATACAATCCTAAATTTTCACTTTTTTATCTTCAACCGTTATTTTTTAATAGCCATTTAAATATTTTACATCTATATATATAAAAGAAAGTCGAGTTATGTTAGTTACACTGATAATAACTCGAGAACGGCTCATCAGATTGTTATAAAATTTTACACGTGTATTCTACCGGACTGGGAATAGGCATAACTCTGAATTCATGCCCGTACGTCATAAGGGGGCTTGCCCCCCCTGATATATTTTTTAAATTTTTTGACAAACCGTTTTTTCTTAATTTTGTATTATGTAGAAGCAAAAGATACATACAATCCTAAATTTTCACTTTTTTATCTTCAACCGTTATTTTTTAATAGCCATTTAAATATTTTACATCTATATATATAAAAGAAAGTCGAGTGTTAGTTACACTGATAATAACTCGAGAACGGCTCATCAGATTGTTATGAAATTTTACACGTGTATTCTACCGGACTGGGAATAGGCATAACTCTGAATTCATGCCCGTACGTCATAAGGGGGCTTGCCTCCCCTGATATATTTTTTAAATTTTTTGACAAACCGTTTTTTCTTAATTTTGTATTATGTAGAAGCAAAAGATACATACAATCCTAAATTTTCACTTTTTTATCTTCAACCGTTATTTTTTAATAGCCATTTAAATATTTTACATCTATATATATAAAAGAAAGTCGAGTTATGTTAGTTACACTGATAATAACTCGAGAACGGCTCATCAGATTGTTATGAAATTTTACACGTGTATTCTACCGGACTGGGAATAGGCATAACTCTGAATTCATGCCCGTACGTCATAAGGGGGTTTGCCCCCCCTGATATATTTTTTAAATTTTTTGACAAACCGTTTTTTCTTAATTTTGTATTATGTAGAAGCAAAAGATACATACAATCCTAAATTTTCACTTTTTTATCTTCAACCGTTATTTTTTAATAGCCATTTAAATATTTTACATCTATATATATAAAAGAAAGTCGAGTTATGTTAGTTACACTGATAATAACTCGAGAACGGCTCATCAGATTGTTATGAAATTTTACACGTGTATTCTACCGGACTGGGAATAGGCATAACTCTGAATTCATGCCCGTACGTCATAAGGGGGCTTGCCCCCCCTGATATATTTTTTAAATTTTTTGACAAACCGTTTTTTCTTAATTTTGTATTATGTAGAAGCAAAAGATACATACAATCCTAAATTTTCACTTTTTTATCTTCAACCGTTATTTTTTAATAGCCATTTAAATATTTTACATCTATATATATAAAAGAAAGTCGAGTTATGTTAGTTACACTGATAATAACTCGAGAACGGCTCATCAGATTGTTATGAAATTTTACACGTGTATTCTACCGGACTGGGAATAGGCATAACTCTGAATTCATGCCCGTACGTCATAAGGGGGCTTGCCCCCCCTGATATATTTTTTAAATTTTTTGACAAACCGTTTTTTCTTAATTTTGTATTATGTAGAAGCAAAAGATACATACAATCCTAAATTTTCACTTTTTTATCTTCAACCGTTATTTTTTAATAGCCATTTAAATATTTTACATCTATATATATATATAAAAGAAAGTCGAGTTATGTTAGTTACACTGATAATAACTCGAGAACGGCTCATCAGATTGTTATGAAATTTTACACGTGTATTCTACCGGACTGGGAATAGGCATAACTCTGAATTCATGCCCGTACGTCATAAGGGGGCTTGCCCCCCCTGATATATTTTTTAAATTTTTTGACAAACCGTTTTTTCTTAATTTTGTATTATGTAGAAGCAAAAGATACATACAATCCTAAATTTTCACTTTTTTATCTTCAACCGTTATTTTTTAATAGCCATTTAAATATTTTACATCTATATATTATATAAAAGAAAGTCGAGTTATGTTAGTTACACTGATAATAACTCGAGAACGGCTCATCAGATTGTTATGAAATTTTACACGTGTATTCTACCGGACTGGGAATAGGCATAACTCTGAATTCATGCCCGTACGTCATAAGGGGGCTTGCCCCCCCTGATATATTTTTTAAATTTTTTGACAAACCGCTTTTTCTTAATTTTGTATTATGTAGAAGCAAAAGATACATACAATCCTAAATTTTCACTTTTTTATCTTCAACCGTTATTTTTTAATAGCCATTTAAATATTTTACATCTATATATATAAAAGAAAGTCGAGTTATGTTAGTTACACTGATAATAACTCGAGAACGGCTCATCAGATTGTTATGAAATTTTACACGTGTATTCTACCGGACTGGGAATAGGCATAACTCTGAATTCATGCCCGTACGTCATAAGGGGGCTTGCCCCCTGATATATTTTTTAAATTTTTTGACAAACCGTTTTTTCTTAATTTTGTATTATGTAGAAGCAAAAGATACATACAATCCTAAATTTTCACTTTTTTATCTTCAACCGTTATTTTTTAATAGCCATTTAAATATTTTACATCTATATATAAACTGCGCGTCATAGAAAACGGGCACCCTAAAAAATGGGTCATTTTTGATGTCGCGTATCTTCTAAACCTGTTGTCCGATTTAAGTGATTTTTTGAATATGTTATAGCCCTATTCTTTGTCAATATCACTGTATTAATATTTTTGCAAAACAGGTAAATTTTCATTATATACCGGGTGTACGAATCAAACTGTATTCTTTTCTCAAAGTTCGCAACACCCTGTGGCATATTCTAGCATTTATAAAATACTGAAATTAAAACCCAACTATAGCCTCAGGTTTTCTTAACATTCTGTTTTTTTATTCATTCATTTATGATGGATAATACAAAAGTTATGTACTTTAACAACTATGCATGCTCTTTATCAGTACAGGATGTTTCTAAAGAAGTACGACAAACTTTAAGGGGTAATTCTGCATGAAAACATAATTACCGGTTGCTTTATAAACATATGTCCGCAAATGCTTCGTTTCCGACATACAGGATGTTGAATTTTTTCTGAAAAACTGACGATTTATTTATTGCCCTGAAACCGGTGAGATATGCAAATGAAATTTGGTGGGTTTTAAGAAGTAATTTTTGAACATTTTTTGATATACAATTAAGAATTTTTTATTCACCATTGGCGTACATACGAATAATATGATCGGTCATATTACCCGTATGCGCTCCAATAGTGAATATAAAATTCTTAGTTGAATGTCAAAAAATGCGAAATAACCATCTCTTAAAACCTACCAAATTTCATTTGCATATCTCAACCGGTTTTAAAGCAATAAATAAATCATCAGTTTGTAAGAAAAAAATTTAACATCCCGTATCTCGGAAACGAAGCTTTTGCGGATATATGATTATAAAGCAAACTGTCATTATTTTTAATGCAGCATTACCCCTTAAAGTTTGTCGAACTTATTTAGTCCCTAAAACACTTTAGACTTATAACACCCTGTACTGATGAAGAACATGGCTAGTTGTTAAAGTACATAACTTTTGTATTATCCAACACAAGCGAATGAATCAAAAAACAGAATGTTAAGAAAACCTGAGGCTATAGTTGAATTTTAATTTCAGTATTTTATAAATGCTAGAATAATCCACAGGGTGTTGCGAACTTTGAGAAAAAAACACAGTTTGATTCGTACACCCGGTATAAAATGAAAATTCACCTGTTTTGCAAAAATATTATTACAAAGATATTGACAAAGAATAGGGCTATAACATATTCAAAAAATCATTTAAATCGGACAACAGGTTTAGGAGATACATGACATCAAAAATGACCCATTTTTTAGGGTGCCCGTTTTCTATGACGCGCAGTTTATAAAAGAAAGTCGAGTTATGTTAGTTACACTGATAATAACTCGAGAACGGCTCATCAGATTGTTATGAAATTTTACACGTGTATTCTACCGGACTGGGAATAGGCATAACTCTGAATTCATGCCCGTACGTCATAAGGGGGCTTGCCCCCCTGATATATTTTTTAAATTTTTTGACAAACCGTTTTTTCTTAATTTTGTATTATGTAGAAGCAAAAGATACATACAATCCTAAATTTTCACTTTTTTATCTTCAACCGTTATTTTTTAATAGCCATTTAAATATTTTACATCTATATATATAAAAGAAAGTCGAGTTATGTTAGTTACACTGATAATAACTCGAGAACGGCTCATCAGATTGTTATGAAATTTTACACGTGTATTCTACCGGACTGGGAATAGGCATAACTCTGAATTCATGCCCGTACGTCATAAGGGGGCTTGCCCCCCCTGATATATTTTTTAAATTTTTTGACAAACCGTTTTTTCTTAATTTTGTATTATGTAGAAGCAAAAGATACATACAATCCTAAATTTTCACTTTTTTATCTTCAACCGTTATTTTTTAATAGCCATTTAAATATTTTACATCTATATATATATATAAAAGAAAGTCGAGTTATGTTAGTTACACTGATAATAACTCGAGAACGGCTCATCAGATTGTTATGAAATTTTACACGTGTATTCTACCGGACTGGGAATAGGCATAACTCTGAATTCATGCCCGTACGTCATAAGGGGGCTTGCCCCTCCTGATATATTTTTTAAATTTTTTGACAAACCGTTTTTTCTTAATTTTGTATTATGTAGAAGCAAAAGATACATACAATCCTAAATTTTCACTTTTTTATCTTCAACCGTTATTTTTTAATAGCCATTTAAATATTTTACATCTATACACCGAGAGAAAAAAATTCTTGACATAAAGAAACTTTATTAATATTTAAGAAAGATCGACTTGGCATATTGCCTAAGAAATATATCTTAAACATGATTGAACTATCACTTTCTGGCAAACTTCAAACCCATTTATCAGAAAGAAATTACATTTGATATTAATTAATTTTATTAGTCATAAAAATATATTTTCTACACATTACAAAACTATTCTTTCTGAGCAATAATATTTCTTAGTAAGGAATATTATTATTTTACTATTAATAATGAATGTATTTAATGTTAAGAAATATATTTCGCAGAGATAAACGTATATTTAGAGTTAAGTTAATATTTCTTGAAAATAAAGTGATATTACATACGGCGAAATAAATCATTGTGTTAAGGTAAAATCATTATTTATTAATAAAACAAGATATAAAACGTTATTATTACATACAAATATTTTCTCCACTCTTAAACCACTAGCTTCTACACAACAATAAAAGGATGGAGAGGCAAATCCAACTTCCTCAAATTTTCCTTCATTTGTTAATAGCACTTTGTATATCAGCAATTCACTAAAACAAAATCGGTATGTAGAAAGGGTAAACTTACTTTAATAAATTTTTTTTATAAAGATATAGATATTTATTTTGACAAATTTAGGAAATACAAAAAAAGAACAAAAACACGGCCCCACATAAGAACTATTAATACTAATAATAATCAATCATATTTAGTTCAAATATGGCATTATTTAACCTACACATCTTTGTTTATTTTTTTGTTTTTGTTAATGAAATATTAATTATATTTATCTGTATAATATTAAGTCACACAATAAACATTGTTCAGCTAAAACAAGAGGGAAAATACAACCAATGTAAAACATTGAAGCAGACATAATAATATATAATTTTCTTAATTTTTATAATCTAAAAGAGACAGCATACCTAATTATTAAGAAATTTTATTACGGGAAAGTATTATTAGTTTACATCTAAGTCATTTAATACATATTAACTAATTCACGGTTTTCGGCAATAACATTTCTTAACCATAAACATATATTTCTTTTAGACTAACTGATTTCTTTATCTCAAATAAATTAACAGAAAACATCCTCAGTGTTGCTTTCGCCATGTTTGATATAGCGTTGTATTGTATATTTTTATAGAAGACGATATATTCAAGAAACCTATTATAGTTGATACATAAGTATACATATTTTTAGAAAGGTACTTACATGTATGAAGTTCTACCATTTCTGGAAGGCCCCGCAGTTGGTTAATAACTCCTTTCTTAATATTGTTCTGAAGCTATATATTATATCATTCTGTCCCAGCTTTAAATTGTGGCCTATTTCCCAGTTAGAATAATAAGCTCCTTTATTTCAGAGTCGTCCATCATTATACCTAAAAAGCATATAAAGATACTATTATGTTTCTTTTTTAACCATTCTGAAACGCAACAATATTATTATTACATCTTAAATTACTCAATTTACTTTTATTTAATACCTATATATGTACGTACCTTCAAAATATCCGTTAATTTTTAAAGAACACCAATAAATCTAAAATCCATCTATATGAACATGAACTATCACGCCATCTTGACAAACACTGACGACTAAATCATAAATAGTTAATCTGCGCAATTCTTTTGTGGAAGAAAATCTCTTTGCAAGTAACATTTCGGCATTAATGACAAAGTTTTTATTTTATAACCACAGTTACTACAGAGGGTATTTCTGAAGAATTATTTCTTGTGGTTTAAAATATTTATTTGATTGCAAGAAAATTTCTTGTTCACAAATATAAATATAGATTAACTTAACATTATATTTCTTATACTGCAAAATATTTGTAGTTTTCAATTTAAGAAATAAAAACTTTAGGATAAGAAAATTAAATGTAACCATTAATGCATTTCTTAGTATTGAAGAAATTATCTGTAATAAATTATTGAGTTGTGTTTAAAAAACTCGTTTATTTATATGTGAACCGGTATGTTTAAGTTGATAGGATATGTTAACTTTTAAGAAATATTGCTCAAAGAAATCGGTCTTTTAGGAGAAAAGAAATTGTTCTCTCGGTGTATATATAAAAGAAAGTCGAGTTATGTTAGTTACACTGATAATAACTCGAGAACGGCTCATCAGATTGTTATGAAATTTTACACGTGTATTCTACCGGACTGGGAATAGGCATAACTCTGAATTCATGCCCGTACGTCATAAGGGGGCTTGCCCCCCTGATATATTTTTTAAATTTTTTGACAAACCGTTTTTTCTTAATTTTGTATTATGTAGAAGCAAAAGATACATAGAATCCTAAATTTTCACTTTTTTATCTTCAACCGTTATTTTTTAATAGCCATTTAAATATTTTACATCTATATATATAAAAGAAAGTCGAGTTATGTTAGTTACACTGATAATAACTCGAGAACGGCTCATCAGATTGTTATGAAATTTTACACGTGTATTCTACCGGACTGGGAATAGGCATAACTCTGAATTCATGCCCGTACGTCATAAGGGGGCTTGCCCCCCCTGATATATTTTTTAAATTTTTTGACAAACCGTTTTTTCTTAATTTTGTATTATGTAGAAGCAAAAGATACATACAATCCTAAATTTTCACTTTTTTATCTTCAACCGTTATTTTTTAATAGCCATTTAAATATTTTACATCTATATATATGTTACAGTTCAAGTTGATTCTCAGTTAGAGTTGACTCCAACTAGTTGGAGTCAACTCCAACTGAAACGAGCAGTAAAAGTTGATTTTAAAAATTTAAATCAACTTTTACTAGTTGGAGTTGACTCTTCCTGGATCGATTCAGTAAATGTTGATTATACGAGAATCTCAAGTGCATTTTTGATGAGTGTGCGTTTCTTTGTTTTGACCGTTTCAACTACTTATTAGTATAGTCTGTAACGTCGCTCCCGTTAGGTAAATTATTCCTATTCGATTTTTTGCACAAACTTACTCAAAGAAATACATCCGTATAACAATCCTTATAACAAATACACAGGGTGCTACGCGGTACCGCAGTCGAAAAATTGTTTAACCAATTTTTGTTAACCAAATTCACAAAAATTATTTTTATCTACTCTATCTCATATTATGTAAAAATGTAAAGGTGTTATTGTGTGAAAATTGTAAATATAGATAGCAGTACATGAAGAGTTTAAAGTGTGTCTGAAGTAACAATGTATTTTAAATGGGTTTTACTTTTTCGCACTGTTTTTTAGCACACTTTCATATAATTAAACATCCTTAACTTTCGCCTTCGGGAGGAAATCAGACACGCCCTTACAAAGGCAACTGAAATGCTCACAAAACAGCGACCACGGAAGCAAAGATGGATGACAGAGGAAATATTGGATTTAATGGATGAAAGAAAAAAATGCAAACAGCACAAAACAATGTACAAAGCAGTAAAGAGAACCATTAAACAAAAAATAAAAATTGCAAAAGAAAAATGGATAACAGAACAATGTGAAGAAATCGAAAACTTATATAAAAAACATGATGACTTCCATCTGTATAAGAAACTCAAGGAATTCACAGGCACGACATACTCACAAGGACCAAATTAATAATCTAATCAACGCAGAAGGCAAACTGATTTCAAGCCCTGAAGAACAAATAAACATGTGGGAAGACTATATAAAGGAACTCTTCTATGACATAAGAGAACCTCCTACATTAAATACCGAAAACGACGAAGGTCTTCCAATATTAAAGTCCGAACTGGAATATGCTCTACGTCAACTAAAAAACAACAAATCTGTAGGAAAAGATGAAATACCAGCTGAGCTATTGAAGTTAATCAACGAGGAAAACTTAGACACTATTTAATCATGTTTACAATACAGGGACTATCCCTAAAATATGGCTTGAATCAGTCTTTATACCACTGCCTAAAAAGAAGAACGCCAAATTATGCCAGGACTTCCGCCTTATAAGTCTATTAAATAACATTCTGAAGCTTTTCTTGCGTATCATACAGAACAGAATATATTATAAAAAATGTGATGAGGTCACCGGTCAAGAACAATTTGGCTTCAGGAAAGGTATGGGGACACGAGAAGCAATATTCTGTGTTCAAACTCTGGCACAAAGATACAAAGATCAGCAAGCAGACCTTTTTATCTGTTTCATATATTTTGAGAAAGCGTTAGATAGGGTGAAGCACAAGACCTTGATAGAAAGATTGAATGACATCGGAGTCGACAAGAGATTCTAAAATTATAGAAGCTATTTATTGGAATCGGACAGCAATCATAAAGACCAATGGTAATACGTAAAGGCCAATTGAAATACAAAGAGGTGTTAGACAGGGTTGTGTGCTATCACCCATACTTTTAACGTCTACTCTGAGGTAATATTTGCGAACTCTTTATCGCACCCTTCAGAAGGAATCAGGATAAACAGTCAGAGAGTAAATAACATCCGCTATGCAGATGACACAGTATTAATGACTGATTCGGACCATAGTCTGCAGATACTGTTGGATAGGGTTACTGAGAGTTGTGAAAAAATGGGGATGAAGATCAATACTGCGAAAACCAAAGTTATAAGAATATCAAGGAACAAAAATTTACCTCTTCCAATAAATATGTGAAACACCAACAGCTTGAATACGTAAGCCAGTACAAATATCTTGGTTGCTGATTCAACAATCAACTTGATTAAAAACAAGAAGTCAAGAGCGAGAATACAGGGTGTTTCATTAATAATTGTCCATATAGTAACTGGAGAAACCTTAGCACAAACTACGAAGATTTAACCTAAAACACTTAAATAAAATGTGGTTCCTTACTGAGTTACAGGGTGTTTTATCTAAAAATTTAAAAAATATTTTTGCTCAGCATTTTAAAACTATTCGACGTCTCCTTTTCATACTTGGCAGAAAGTGCGACTACTATACATCCTACTAAATTGTGATAAACAAACGTTTCTAGCTACTACCAGAGGCGTACGACAGGGGATAGTGAATGGTTGACCCTTCTCAAATTCTACGCCACTGGACGAATTACTATTTTAGTGCCATTTTTAGATTCTCCAATACTTTTTACGTAAATAACATATTCCTTATTGGTAACGATAAAGTCATTAGTTTTCCAGATATTTGAAGTTAAATATGAAACGGCACAGTTATTTTGATTAATTTATGATATGATTCATATGATTAAAATTTAAATTTATTTGTACCCAGTACTTTAAAACTATTTGGCGTATCCTTATCATACTTGGCAGAAAGTGTAAGTACTGTACACCCTACTAAATTAAGATAAATAAACGTTTCCAGCTACTGTCAGAGGCGTGCGACAGGGGATAGTGGTTGGTTGACCCTTCCCAAATTCTACGCCACTAACGAAATTGCTATTTGAGTGTAATTTTTTTATTTTTCAATACTTTTTATGTAAATAATATACTCTTCATTCGTAGCGATAAAATTATTAGTTTTCGAGATATTTGATATTAAAAATGAAGCGACACAATACATTAATCAAAATAACCGTGTCGTTTCATTTTTAACTTCAAAGATCTCGAAAACTAATGACTTTATCGTTACGAATGAAGAGTATATTATTTTCATAGAAAGTATTGGAGAATCCAAAAATTGAACTAAAATAGCAATTCCGCCAGTGGCGTAGAATTTGGAAAGGGTCAATCATTCACTTTCCCCCGTCGTACGCCTCTGGTAATAGACAGAAACGTTTGTTTAACACAATTCAGTAGTTTGTACAGTACCTATACTTCCTGCCAAGTATTAAAAGGATACGTCGAATAGTTATAAAATGCTGAGCAAAAATAGTTTTTATTTTTAGATAAAACACCCTGTAACTCAGTAAGGAACCACGTTTTATTTAAGTGTTTTAGGTTAAATCTTCGTATTTTGTGCTAAGGTTTCTCCAGTTACTATATGGACAATTATTAATGAAACACCCTGTAGAGGTAGCCCGACAGGGGTTTATCAAAATGAAAAGCTTATTTTGTAACAGTAGCATTAATATCAGCCGTAGATGTCATTTTCTGCATTGCTATGTGTGGTCAGTACTTTTGTATGGAACGGAGGCCTAGACACAACACAACACTGATGAACAAGTTAGACGCCTTTGAACTCTGGCTTTATAGAAGAGAGTTGAAAATACCTTAAACAACCCAGATCACCAACGAATATGTTCTGAGGAGAATAGGTACAGATAGTGAACTGCTAAAAATCAATAAAGTCAGAAAAGTTAGCTACCCGGGACACATAATGAGAAACGAAAAGTGCCGCCTCACGCAACTGATCATCCAGGGTAAGAGTGAAGGAAAACGGGGTCCCGGTAGGCGCCAGATTTCATGGTTTAGAAATATCAGAAACTGGACCGGCCTTGATTCAACATCTTTGTTTAGAGCCGCATTGGACAGAGACAGATTTGCCAGTGTAGTCGCTAACCTCCACTAAAGGAGAAAGCACCACAAGAAGAAGAGCTTTCGACTTGTCATGGTGATGACATGTGAGCTATAAATAACAAAAAAAGTTTTGACAGTTTTGTGGTTTGACAGAAGTTTGAATTTTTAAATGTCAAAATGGTGCAATTGTGCATCTCATTCGCACTCACATTGATAGCTGCGTCAATACGGTCCTAGCGCTCATTGTTAATAATTCAAAATAACCGCTTAGTAATAAAATAATAACAAAAATTTCTTCAGTATCTTGTAGGGGGTCGTTAAAATTTTATTTGGTGACTTTCGGACTTTCATAATAATAATTTTTAACTGAGTTATTAAGCCTTGAAAATGGTGATTCTCGTATTTTGTAAATTTTAAATCGCGTATAACTCGAGAACAACAAAATTTTACAGAAAAATCACTAAAGACCTCTTTTGCTCCGAATGACCCAAATGATGTAAAGAAAATTGTCCTAAATAATTTTTTTTGTGAGCTTGTTTAAAAAAATTGTTTAAACAATTTTTCGACCACAGTACCATCTGACACCCTGTGGATTCGTTATTTGGTCGAAGAGGACCTCTTTTTTAGTAAGTTTGTGCAAAAAAATTGAACTGGAATAATTTACCTAACGGGGGCGACGATACAGCCTAGACTAATTTGAACATATTCAGTAACATTTAATTTCTAGAATCGGCTGTTTGTGTGAATCAGAATCAACTTTTACTAAATGGCATTGGGAAGAGTATACTTTTCCTAGTTGGAGTCTACTTTTACTAGTAAATGTTGAATATAAATCTTCATTTTATATTTATAATCAACTTTTACTGAAACCAGCCGTTAGAGTCGACTCCAACTAGTTGGAGTCAACTCCAACTGGATAATCAACTTGAACTGTAACATATATAAAAGAAAGTCGAGTTATGTTAGTTACACTGATAATAACTCGAGAACGGCTCATCAGATTGTTATGAAATTTTACACGTGTATTCTACCGGACTGGGAATAGGCACAACTCTGAATTCATGCCCGTACGTCATAAGGGGGCTTGCCCCCCCTGATATATTTTTTAAATTTTTTGACAAACCGTTTTTTCTTAATTTTGTATTATGTAGAAGCAAAAGATACATACAATCCTAAATTTTCACTTTTTTATCTTCAACCGTTATTTTTTAATAGCCATTTAAATATTTTACATCTATATATATTATAAAAGAAAGTCGAGTTATGTTAGTTACACTGATAATAACTCGAGAACGGCTCATCAGATTGTTATGAAATTTTACACGTGTATTCTACCGGACTGGGAATAGGCATAACTCTGAATTCATGCCCGTACGTCATAAGGGGGCTTGCCCCCCCTGATATATTTTTTAAATTTTTTGACAAACCGTTTTTTCTTAATTTTGTATTATGTAGAAGCAAAAGATACATACAATCCTAAATTTTCACTTTTTTATCTTCAACCGTTATTTTTTAATAGCCATTTAAATATTTTACATCTATATATATATAAAAGAAAGTCGAGTTATGTTAGTTACACTGATAATAACTCGAGAACGGCTCATCAGATTGTTATGAAATTTTACACGTGTATTCTACCGGACTGGGAATAGGCATAACTCTGAATTCATGCCCGTACGTCATAAGGGGGCTTGCCCCCCTGATATATTTTTTAAATTTTTTGACAAACCGTTTTTTCTTAATTTTGTATTATGTAGAAACAAAAGATACATACAATCCTAAATTTTCACTTTTTTATCTTCAACCGTTATTTTTTAATAGCCATTTAAATATTTTACATCTATATATATAAAAGAAAGTCGAGTTATGTTAGTTACACTGATAATAACTCGAGAACGGCTCATCAGATTGTTATGAAATTTTACACGTGTATTCTACCGGACTGGGAATAGGCATAACTCTGAATTCATGCCCGTACGTCATAAGGGGGCTTGCCCCCCTGACATATTTTTTAAATTTTTTGACAAACCGTTTTTTCTTAATTTTGTATTATGTAGAAGCGAAAGATACATACAATCCTAAATTTTCACTTTTTTATCTTCAACCGTTATTTTTTAATAGCCATTTAAATATTTTACATCTATATATATAAAAGAAAGTCGAGTTATGTTAGTTACACTGATAATAACTCGAGAACGGCTCATCAGATTGTTATGAAATTTTACACTTGTATTCTACCGGACTGGGAATAGGCATAACTCTGAATTCATGCCCGTACGTCATAAGGGGGCTTGCCCCCCCTGATATATTTTTTAAATTTTTTGACAAACCGTTTTTTCTTAATTTTGTATTATGTAGAAGCAAAAGATACATACAATCCTAAATTTTCACTTTTTTATCTTCAACCGTTATTTTTTAATAGCCATTTAAATATTTTACATCTATATATATAAAAGAAAGTCGAGTTATGTTAGTTACACTGATAATAACTCGAGAACGGCTCATCAGATTGTTATGAAATTTTACACGTGTATTCTACCGGACTGGGAATAGGCATAACTCTGAATTCATGCCCGTACGTCATAAGGGGGCTTGCCCCCCCTGATATATTTTTTAAATTTTTTGACAAACCGTTTTTTCTTAATTTTGTATTATGTAGAAGCAAAAGATACATACAATCCTAAATTTTCACTTTTTTATCTTCAACCGTTATTTTTTAATAGCCATTTAAATATTTTACATCTATATATATAAAAGAAAGTCGAGTTATGTTAGTTACACTGATAATAACTCGAGAACGGCTCATCAGATTGTTATGAAATTTTACACGTGTATTCTACCGGACTGGGAATAGGCATAACTCTGAATTCATGCCCGTACGTCATAAGGGGGCTTGCCCCCCCTGATATATTTTTTAAATTTTTTGACAAACCGTTTTTTCTTAATTTTGTATTATGTAGAAGCAAAAGATACATACAATCCTAAATTTTCACTTTTTTATCTTCAACCGTTATTTTTTAATAGCCATTTAAATATTTTACATCTATATATACAGTCGAACCCGCTTATTAGAATCCCTGTTATAGGAATATCCCGGTTTATGGAATATAAATTCGAGTTCCCGAAACGTTTCCATTTACTCCTTAATAAATTTATCCTTTTATTGGAATAGGTTCTAATTAGATAATACCGCTTATTAGCATATTTTGCAGGTCAACGACTATTTTTTTTTACAATTTTACTAAAAATTTAAATTATGTTTGGTTATTATGGTCAGTCGTCAAGGATTATGGATTAGATATTATTAGGGTAATAAATATTTATTACTTTGTTACGAGTACCAATTCGATTTTTAGCCGACAAATGCATGGGTCATAAAGTAATTTTTATTTGTCTACACAAAGCACTGTTGCCTGCTATAAAATTGTTAGAAGCAGTTTATTTAGAATTCACCCAGAGAGGCTTATGGCTTTGTTAAATTCAATTCATCCATTTCTTGCCGCCAATAAAAGTTCCATTCAACCAATGGATTAAGGATGACCGCACGGATTAACAACAAAAAGCTATAATTACCGATAATTTCTCAAGAAAAAATAATTAATTTTGTTATATGCATTTTAATAAGAAAATATTTACATATCTACATATTGCATACATTTTATATTAATTACCTACTGCTACTGTATTCATTCACATATATAATATAATGTAATTTGGTCTTTAATACATACATAGATAAGTAGTAGTTACACTACTGTATTATTGACGTAAAAAGACCTAAAACCATTTACATATACTGATTATGTAGGTGTACATATATGATATACATATTGGCATAGTATGTAAAACTACACATTGGCATAGTATGTAAATAATATTATTACGTATATTCGGTACACTTATTTCGACTAGCCACCAATGATCGGTTATTAGAATATCCCGGTTATAAGAATATTTTTGCCTGGTACAAAGGCTATTCCAATAAGCGGGTTCGACTGTATAAAAGAAAGTCGAGTTATGTTAGTTACACTGATAATAACTCGAGAACGGCTCATCAGATTGTTATGAAATTTTACACGTGTATTCTACCGGACTGGGAATAGGCATAACTCTGAATTCATGCCCGTACGTCATAAGGGGGCTTGCCCCCCCTGATATATTTTTTAAATTTTTTGACAAACCGTTTTTTCTTAATTTTGTATTATGTAGAAGCAAAAGATACATACAATCCTAAATTTTCACTTTTTTATCTTCAACCGTTATTTTTTAATAGCCATTTAAATATTTTACATCTATATATATAAAAGAAAGTCGAGTTATGTTAGTTACACTGATAATAACTCGAGAACGGCTCATCAGATTGTTATGAAATTTTACACGTGTATTCTACCGGACTGGGAATAGGCATAACTCTGAATTCATGCCCGTACGTCATAAGGGGGCTTGCCCCCCCTGATATATTTTTTAAATTTTTTGACAAACCGTTTTTTCTTAATTTTGTATTATGTAGAAGCAAAAGATACATACAATCCTAAATTTTCACTTTTTTATCTTCAACCGTTATTTTTTAATAGCCATTTAAATATTTTACATCTATATATATATAAAAGAAAGTCGAGTTATGTTAGTTACACTGATAATAACTCGAGAACGGCTCATCAGATTGTTATGAAATTTTACACGTGTATTCTACCGGACTGGGAATAGGCATAACTCTGAATTCATGCCCGTACGTCATAAGGGGGCTTGCCCCCCTGATATATTTTTTAAATTTTTTGACAAACCGTTTTTTCTTAATTTTGTATTATGTAGAAACAAAAGATACATACAATCCTAAATTTTCACTTTTTTATCTTCAACCGTTATTTTTTAATAGCCATTTAAATATTTTACATCTATATATATAAAAGAAAGTCGAGTTATGTTAGTTACACTGATAATAACTCGAGAACGGCTCATCAGATTGTTATGAAATTTTACACGTGTATTCTACCGGACTGGGAATAGGCATAACTCTGAATTCATGCCCGTACGTCATAAGGGGGCTTGCCCCCCTGACATATTTTTTAAATTTTTTGACAAACCGTTTTTTCTTAATTTTGTATTATGTAGAAGCGAAAGATACATACAATCCTAAATTTTCACTTTTTTATCTTCAACCGTTATTTTTTAATAGCCATTTAAATATTTTACATCTATATATATAAAAGAAAGTCGAGTTATGTTAGTTACACTGATAATAACTCGAGAACGGCTCATCAGATTGTTATAAAATTTTACACGTGTATTCTACCGGACTGGGAATAGGCATAACTCTGAATTCATGCCCGTACGTCATAAGGGGGCTTGCCCCCCCTGATATATTTTTTAAATTTTTTGACAAACCGTTTTTTCTTAATTTTGTATTATGTAGAAGCAAAAGATACATACAATCCTAAATTTTCACTTTTTTATCTTCAACCGTTATTTTTTAATAGCCATTTAAATATTTTACATCTATATATATAAAAGAAAGTCGAGTTATGTTAGTTACACTGATAATAACTCGAGAACGGCTCATCAGATTGTTATGAAATTTTACACGTGTATTCTACCGGACTGGGAATAGGCATAACTCTGAATTCATGCCCGTACGTCATAAGGGGGCTTGCCCCCCCTGATATATTTTTTAAATTTTTTGACAAACCGTTTTTTCTTAATTTTGTATTATGTAGAAGCAAAAGATACATACAATCCTAAATTTTCACTTTTTTATCTTCAACCGTTATTTTTTAATAGCCATTTAAATATTTTACATCTATATATATAAAAGAAAGTCGAGTTATGTTAGTTACACTGATAATAACTCGAGAACGGCTCATCAGATTGTTATGAAATTTTACACGTGTATTCTACCGGACTGGGAATAGGCATAACTCTGAATTCATGCCCGTACGTCATAAGGGGGCTTGCCCCCCCTGATATATTTTTTAAATTTTTTGACAAACCGTTTTTTCTTAATTTTGTATTATGTAGAAGCAAAAGATACATACAATCCTAAATTTTCACTTTTTTATCTTCAACCGTTATTTTTTAATAGCCATTTAAATATTTTACATCTATATATATAAAAGAAAGTCGAGTTATGTTAGTTACACTGATAATAACTCGAGAACGGCTCATCAGATTGTTATGAAATTTTACACGTGTATTCTACCGGACTGGGAATAGGCATAACTCTGAATTCATGCCCGTACGTCATAAGGGGGCTTGCCCCCCCTGATATATTTTTTAAATTTTTTGACAAACCGTTTTTTCTTAATTTTGTATTATGTAGAAGCAAAAGATACATACAATCCTAAATTTTCACTTTTTTATCTTCAACCGTTATTTTTTAATAGCCATTTAAATATTTTACATCTATATATATAAAAGAAAGTCGAGTTATGTTAGTTACACTGATAATAACTCGAGAACGGCTCATCAGATTGTTATGAAATTTTACACGTGTATTCTACCGGACTGGGAATAGGCATAACTCTGAATTCATGCCCGTACGTCATAAGGGGGCTTGCCCCCCTGATATATTTTTTAAATTTTTTGACAAACCGTTTTTTCTTAATTTTGTATTATGTAGAAACAAAAGATACATACAATCCTAAATTTTCACTTTTTTATCTTCAACCGTTATTTTTTAATAGCCATTTAAATATTTTACATCTATATATATAAAAGAAAGTCGAGTTATGTTAGTTACACTGATAATAACTCGAGAACGGCTCATCAGATTGTTATGAAATTTTACACGTGTATTCTACCGGACTGGGAATAGGCATAACTCTGAATTCATGCCCGTACGTCATAAGGGGGCTTGCCCCCCTGACATATTTTTTAAATTTTTTGACAAACCGTTTTTTCTTAATTTTGTATTATGTAGAAGCGAAAGATACATACAATCCTAAATTTTCACTTTTTTATCTTCAACCGTTATTTTTTAATAGCCATTTAAATATTTTACATCTATATATATAAAAGAAAGTCGAGTTATGTTAGTTACACTGATAATAACTCGAGAACGGCTCATCAGATTGTTATGAAATTTTACACGTGTATTCTACCGGACTGGGAATAGGCATAACTCTGAATTCATGCCCGTACGTCATAAGGGGGCTTGCCCCCCCTGATATATTTTTTAAATTTTTTGACAAACCGTTTTTTCTTAATTTTGTATTATGTAGAAGCAAAAGATACATACAATCCTAAATTTTCACTTTTTTATCTTCAACCGTTATTTTTTAATAGCCATTTAAATATTTTACATCTATATATATAAAAGAAAGTCGAGTTATGTTAGTTACACTGATAATAACTCGAGAACGGCTCATCAGATTGTTATGAAATTTTACACGTGTATTCTACCGGACTGGGAATAGGCATAACTCTGAATTCATGCCCGTACGTCATAAGGGGGCTTGCCCCCCCTGATATATTTTTTAAATTTTTTGACAAACCGTTTTTTCTTAATTTTGTATTATGTAGAAGCAAAAGATACATACAATCCTAAATTTTCACTTTTTTATCTTCAACCGTTATTTTTTAATAGCCATTTAAATATTTTACATCTATATATATAAAAGAAAGTCGAGTTATGTTAGTTACACTTTGTTAGTTTGTTGCCATACTCCTCCGAAACGAATTGACCGATTTTCATGAAATTTGGCAGGTAGATTCCCTGCTGAATTCCGAACAAAACGCTGCTATTTTTTCTTCTCTAGCGCAGTCCGTTTCCGAAATAGCGAACCGTAAGCCGTAGCAAAATTCTGAGCACAGAAGAAGAACGAATGGTAAATTTCATAAAAGAAAACTGCAACAGATTAGCTTTTGGACTCAAATTGGATAAAATATGAATTTTTTAATTTTACGAATTTTCAAAAAATCTTGCTTTCCCGTGGGCAAACCATCCAGTTTATTTATGTTTAGTAGCTGAACTAACGAAAAATATCATGTACACTATTGCATGTATTAAATGATTGATAATATTTTTTGTTATTGTGATAAATAATTAATATTTAGAATTTTAACCTTTAACTACCCGCACATCAAAATATAACATAACTATACGCGTGGCGTTCTTTATACGCCACAAGAAAATATACTTAAAGACAGCGGATTTGTTTTTTTTTTTTGAAAAATTACACTTATTTGTTTGTTATAAACCTTACTCGGCGTCAGCGGATACTTGGAGTTCCTTCTCAGTAAGCAAATTGGGATATATAACTGGAATCTGATTCCATGATAAATAAAATTGCTAATAATATTTTTTTGAAACGATATTTTTTACCTGAGAAAAAGTATTGTTTATAAAGAAAAATATATTTGTGCCATAATGACTAAAAAACATTTGAAATATGTACTTATATTACTAATTGTATTACTATAATTGTGGCGTATGTTATCCACCACCGGAAACAACAAATAATAAATTGTAAATTACGATCTTCCTAGAATGCCGATTATAACGAAACTAAATCCAGTGTAAAGCACATTCCAGTGATAGGTTAGATAAATAAACAAAGACAAAAATTAAATTTTTAAATTCATTTGTAGTAGAATTCTTATATGTGGCGTACAAAAATACGCCAGCGCGTGTAGTTAAAGTTTAAGGTATGAATTAAAATAATAAAATTTATTTTACTTTAAAACCTAAACAGTTTTTCCAGTCTCTTAGGCCAAAAATATTTTGCTACCTACTACATTCTCATATTTTGACGTTTATTTGTGTCAGTCGAAATGATTTGTAAATTTTGAGGTTAATGCCCCTTAATGCTAACAACCATATTGTCATCGAGAAAACTCAGTTGGGTCAGTTATCTCAATATAATACAATGTATGTATTTATGTATCTAAATCTATATATTGTATGTTCCCTATGTCCAGCTGAACGATTTACGTACTGTATACGTGGAATATCATATAATTTGTCATATTATGTATCTTTCTTATGTATTGTACCCTCGGAGATCGCTGGGAAAATTTAGACTCAAAATAACAAAATCCAGTTTGGCAACACTGTGTGAATGTTGATAGTATCATATCCCTTTTAAGATAAACAGAACTGTAATTTAGTCCAGACAAATTAATATATTTTTGGTCAGCAAAAATGAGATTTTTCAACCAAATACTGTCTCAAATATGATGTGCAAAATAATTTTTAATTTTTTTCCACTCATGAAATCGTTATCGTCCAGTTATTGTCTTAATTATTTTAACTTTTAATAAGTGTCGACTAATTCTAAATAATTAATAAGTTGTTAAAACATTTTATCTGTAGCGGCTTCTGGAATGCCTTAAAACTATCGGATTTAATTCGACCATACTTACAAATTTTGCATAAAATATTTGGACATATAATTTTCTTTTTTATTCGAGGAAATTGCATTTCGATCAATTTTCATGTCTAGAAATTCATTTTCGAGCAGTTGATTTTGAGTAATTGATTTTTAGCCATTACGTTCAAGCAACTGATCTATAATCAAAATTATGACAGATTATCTAATTATGACACACTATCTAAGGTGCAACGAAGTTCACCGGGTCAGCTAGTATCATATATATGCCAAAAAATCACAATTAAAAAATCGACCTCTTTCGGGATTTTTCCTTAGAGTCGACGGTTTAATAAATAACGAATTTATTCCTTTCCTTTGAATCATACTGTATATTAATTTGAATTTGAATTTTGTAATTTCATGAGTACGTAGTAACTTTTTAATTATTAATTTATTAATCCCTTTAAACACTGCACTCTTTAGGTTACACTATTTAAGCAGTTAAATAATTCAAATAATTTAGTAATTTATTTATATAATAATTCCTCATTAACGTTTAATAACACGATTTTTATTACGTAAGTAGTTAGTGACTTCGACGGCAGTACTTGAGGACGTTTTTTTGTATCGAACACCACAAACATTTTATTTTTTAAACGTTAAAAACATTAATTTATTGATTTTTTTATAAGCCTATGGCAGGATACCCTTAATGGGACGATATTATTATATATGAAATTCAAATAATCGTGCAAATAAATCACTTATTTAAGTATTAATTGTATTATATTCTATCGATAACAAAATTTTAATTTTTTAAACGTTGAAAAAATTATTTTTTGACTGATTTTTGAGGCTATTTAGTAAAAAAAAAGTTTCATTAGCTGATTTTGATGGTAAAGATAATATACATAAAAAAGGTAAATTATGATTAATTTAGCTGTATGTTGTTGAGGTTATGAGTCAAAAACTTCAGAAAAAAACAGTTTTTTCGATTTTTAGGTATTTTTCTCGTCGAAAATGATAATGATGCCTAGGCCATTCGAAAGAATGGAAAAAAATTCACAAAATAACAATATTTTAAAGTTGGCGAAAAATTTCCAACATAACCTAAATTTTTTTTGAAAATTTCAAAAAATTTTCCTGTGCTCAATTTTGAAGCTAAAAATCTGAAAAAAATCAGGCTGCTTGTATCGTTAAGATACGCCTTGATTAAATTTTTCAGACTTTTTGCAGTAATACAGCGTCTAAAAATAATTTTTTTCAAAAAACAAGTTTTTTTCCAAAGCCCCTAGCTCCTGGGATCCTGTTATTTTTTAATCAAAACGAAACCGTAGATGTTCTTATTTTATTATATTAAAAATATTTTTATTACGTAAGTAGTTAGTGGCTTCGACGGTGGGTACTTGAGGACTGGTTTATCCTGAGTTTTTTCCAAAAACGTGGCTAGAAGCGCTTCCTTGCTTACGGCACCAAAGTGCCGAGCTTTTTTTAACCTTAGCGCGGTTTGAAAATCACAACCGCAACAAGCATTTTTATATAAAGGGTCAACATTTTCTATCGAATACTACAAAAATTTTATTTTTTAAACGTTAAAAAGGTTAAAAAAAATTAATTTATTGATTTTTTTTATAAGCCTATGGCAGGGTACCCTTAATGGGAACATATTATTATATATGAAATTCAAACAATCGTGCAAAACAAAAAAATAATTTATTTAAGTATTAATTGTATTACATTCTATCGAGAACAACAAAATTTTAATTTTTTAAACGTTAAAAGAATTATTTTTTTTTACTGATTTCTGAGGTTATTTAGTAAAAACGCCGAAAAACGGGGTTTTTGAGCATGCTGTAGGAAAAAAAAATAAGTTCTAATAGCTGATTTTGATTGTAAATGTAACAATACATATAAAAATGTAATTGATGATTAATTTAGCTGTATTTTGTTGAGTTTATGAGTCAAAAACTTCAGAAAATGCCAAAAAAAAAACAGTTTTTTCGATTTTTAGGTATTTTCCACGTCGAAAATGATAATGATGCCTATGCCATTCGAAAGAATGGAAAAAAATACATAAAATAACAATATTTTAAAGTTGGCGAAAAATTTACAACATAACCTAAAAATTTTTTGAAAATTTCAAAAATTTTTCCTGTGCTCAATTTTGAAGATAAAAATCTGAAAAAAATCAGGCGGCTTTGTGTTATTAAGATACGCATCCATTAATTTTTTCAGATTTTTTGCAGCAATACAGCGTCTGGAAAAAAATGTTTTCGAAAAAACACGTTTTTTTCCATAGCGGACCCCCCGGTGCACCTAGGGACTTGAAAATTTGGCTGAGTGAGTTTTTAATTATATATTTTCGAATGGCTAAACCCAAAACTGAATCGAGCCTGGTGCAATTTTGACCATCTTATCCCGCTATAGCCTTTAAACCATACAGGAGAAAGTTTATTTTACCCCTAAACTATGTACTTTTCGATTCACCTGGTAGACCTAGTTAGACAAGGTGATGGACACTTTTTAATCTAACTTTAGAAGCTGTTGTTAGAAAATTGGATAAAAATGGCTGTATTAATACAAGCTCTATGCAAATATGCGCATATGCGGATGATTTTGCCATAATAAGCCGCAACAAAAGCGTATTAAGCGAAAAAGCTATAGAGCTGAATCGAGAAGCTGCTACGTTTGGTGTATAATATATAAATGGAAGCAAAACAAAATAAATGGAGAGCACAAAGTCGAATTAACATGATTATTTCATTCATAGGAGATTCAGACCAATAGAAAGCTACAGAAATCTAAATTGATAATTTTTGATAATTTCCCGTCGTCAAGTATATTACGTCAGATGCCCTTCGTTGCTATGAAAAAATACATTCAGTGACATTAATGACAATTAATGTTTTAAAAATTATAAAATTTGATAACTTTCAACCGTAAAATATTTATAACAAATGTGTGTTTAATTGTACTAATTTGTACTTACATAAATAAATTACAATAAAATTTTGGTTTTGAACAGTTTTATTCATGAAATAATCGCAAAAAATTGCACTCGATCTCTAAAATTAATATAGAATTTTAGAGCTCTTGTGCAATTACTACTGAGAATCTGAAGGTAGACAACCATACCTACGAATATGCCTCCACTTTTCCGTACCTATTCTCAATAATAAATGACAAACATCAGTCAAGAAATGCAAGCACACATTTTTAGCGGCAATGAGTGCTTTTATGCATACAACGACTTAATGAAAAGTAAGTTACTGAACCGTGCGTCTAAGCTTAGAATCTACAAAACAGTAATATCCATATTAGACCAGTAGTCACATATGGATGTGAAACGTGGACCCTCTCAACCACTGATGAAAATTAACTGAGAATATTGAGCGTAAAATACTAAGAAAGATATTTGGACACACCCAATGCAGCGATGGTTCGTAGAGAATTAAAATGAACCACGAGCTGGATGAACTAATGCAGAGCGCAGAGAGTGTTAGATTTGTAAAGTCACAAACACTAAACTGGCTTGGTCGCCTAGAAATAATGCCATATAGTCGAGCTATAAAAGTAATCCAGAGATGGAAGCCCAAGGAAAGAGAACAAGAGGAAGGTCCCTTAAAAGATGGATAGACGAAGGACAGTGTCCGACAAGGCAGAATGAAAGAACATTGCAGGCCAAGACTCATAAAGGGTTGTAGCGCCATTAGAAGAAGAAGAAGAAGAAGAATTACTACCAAGTATTTCAATTGTTGAACTCTTTCAAAAATGTTGTTTTTCAATATTGATTTCATTCGTCCTGTTATCATCTCTTCTAGAGCAGATTAAATTTAGATGTTTTGTTTTTCCTTCGTTAGTTTCTAAACCTCTTTTTTGTGCTTCATTTGTCAGGATTGTTAATTCTTCTTTTAGTTCTTCTTTAGAACTTTGTCATCTGCAATTGTGTTTGTGCTACCTTTTTTTGTTTTATATCAAGATCCATTCATAGAAATGTTTGTTAATCTGATTAGCTTTGGCAGTATACCTTGATTTCATTTTATTAAATAATTTATTTCTTCCAGTAGAGTTAATATTTTTTCGTTTTTTCGGCATTTCTTGATTGTTATATTCCCAAAACTTTTCAAGAATTTGCTTGAAAGTATGTTCTTATAAAGAACCATGCTTAAACAATGCTTTTGTAATCGATATTCCTATTCTAAATCCATTTTCGTAATCTCCCAGTATTTTTTACGGTGTTTGATATTCTTATTAATTAATTCTTATTATTTACATACCTATACTTACATATCCTTACATACCTATATTCTTCCATTGCAGGACAATTCCTGTGAATTATAAAATTTTGTTCATGGCCGGTGGGGGACAAGGAGCCTTCTCAGCCATCCCTATGAACCTCATCGGAAGAACAGGCAGCGCAGATTACTTAGTGACTGGAATTTGGTCTAAAGTAGCAGCAGAGGAAGCTAAAAAATACGGTAAAATCAATATTGCGGCGACAGAAGGTCAAATTTCCGATCCAGAAGTTTGGAAGTTGGATCCCAACGCAGCGTATGTCTTCTATTGTGACAACGATACCATAGACGGTAAGTGGAGGTGGTTACTATGATGTGATTTATTTTTTTTTTGCTTAATTTTAAATTACGACTCGTAACTGCCACTTATTTATAACGACATTCAGTGAGAGTTCAAATACTTGTTTTGCAGTTATAATGTGTTGGCCTAACCCTTGGTTCTCTAGATCTCCAGATAGATGACTGCTCTTTTTATTGCATTGTTTTGTTTCATTAAAGTAACATATTATAAAGAATTATTATTCTGACAATCATTGTATATGACATAACCAGCAGATTAATATTACTTAGAAACCTCATGTTTTATCAAAAAATGCTTACGTCAATGACAAATGCATCATAAACAAGACCCAACAGCGCCACAACATAACACAAAGACTGGAAACGGCAGAGATGAGGGAACTGAGAAGAACTCAAGGAAATACACTGAGAGATTGAAAGAGGAGTGAAGACGAAGACATTACAAGAAAATGTAGAGTACAATGTATAAACGAATGGACATGAAATAGAAATAAAATAATGAAATAACCACATAAGCAGAATGAGGAAGACCCGTGTGGTCAAAAAGCAAGAGAGATAAATCACCAATAAACACAAGAAATATTGGAAGACGTTCCATAGAGTTATTAATCCGCCCATGAACAAGCAGAATTGCTTAAAAATAGGAAGAAGAAGGTAGTTATTCTATAGTGACTGTAGATTAGATTAAGTAACAAATATTTTCTAATTTTCTCCTGTTTAGAAACACAAGACCTCGGCTCTTTACATGAAGACTGTGCATTTGCGCCCCAATTGTTTCCTACAACTTTCCCGTGAAGGTTATTCTCGTAGCAACCTTTTGTCTTGTAATCTGATAGTGGTTTTTAGATGTTATTACGTGGTCTAACATTTGGATCTCCCAGACATTTGGATCCTTTGGTGTAGTCCCTCCCAGAATACATTCAGTTTTACACGCACCAGGTGGATGTTGAGATCAATGCACACACTTGGGTGTTAGTAGGGTTTGGTTTTAGTGAGTTCTGTTTGTAACGGGTTGGCATCATGTTTAAATCCTCTTCTATTGTCGACGCTAGTCATGAAAATTTTACAAATAGCCATGTGCCATGGATTATGGATTTTACTTTTACAGTGATACCATGATCGTCACCGTAAATAAAGCTCCCAGGATTTTCGTTGTTGATGAATATATGTATATACTGATGTGTGAAGAAAATCTAGGTCTTCCCAGTAGCACCACATCGCAAATTCTTCTATTGGATTTATTGTATCAGCTTTACCAGCCAGCAACACGTACCATTTAAGTGTTCTAAATCCATTACTAACCGAAAAACTATGTCGTTAACCCAACTGCAGGTTTTACTGGAAATAAGAATGTTATATTTTAAGTTAGTTTTAACGATCATTTTTAGGTACTGAATTCCCTGTGACACCAAATACAGGAACGGTTCCTCTAGTAGCTGACATGTCTTCCAATATTTTAACAAAAGAAATCGACGTATCAAAGGTATATGCTTTTATATAACAAAGGAGATATTTATATTAATAATGTTTGACCTCGTACCAAACACAGTTTGGTATCATTTTTGCAGCCTCTCAGAAAAACTTAGGTACAGCTGGACTTGCTCTATTAATTATTCGTGAAGATCTCTTGGGGTACGCTGCACCTTACTGCCCTGGAATATTGAACTTCAAGACACTGAATGAATACAACTCTATTTTAAATACACCTCCAATCTTTCCGTAAGTTTTTTTTGAATTTTATAGTCACCAATAACTTTCCTTTTATTTTTGTTTTCACATAAATAAACACATACTGTTATCTATTACTAAAAAAGTAAGGTCTTGGTTAGACCACGACGTACAATAACTACATTAAACTGGACTACATGGCGGGGCTCCTACTATGTTATATCTTCTCAATATTGTATTACGGAGTTGAATCGTGGACACTCACTGAAGCAATGGAGAAAAAACTTGAAGCCTTCGAGATGTGGCTATACAGGCGAATCCTAAGGATACCATGGACGGATAAGATAACCAACGAGACCGTATTACGAAGAGTGGGCAAAGAAAGAGAGGTAATGTATACCATTAAAAGGAGAAAGTTAGAATATCTCGGACACATAATGAGAAACGGCATTAAATACGGATTACTGAAGGTTATCCTTCAAGGTAAAGTATTCGGAAAGCGAGGAATTGGCAGAAGAAGAATATCATGGTAAAAGAACCTGAGCAAATGGTTCTCCACAACAACAACTAATCTATTTAAAGCAGCAGTTAAGAAAATAATTATAGCCAGAATGATCGCCAATATTCGAAACGAATAGGCACTAAAAGAAGAAGAAGACATGGCGGGGCCACGTAATGCGGATGAAAGAAACGATCCTACAGAGTGTGACACTGCTGCGAAAGCTAGGGGAAGAAGAAAAAAAAAAGGCAAAAAACGATATCTAGATGACATCAAAAACACTTACTTGCAGAATGTAAGTGTACTTACTTGACACATGTACACGGCGAACTCTGAATACAAAGGAATGAAAGAAAGAAAGAAATAAAGAAAAAATTGCCTCAAATAGGAATGTGGTCTATCACCTACACTTTTTAACACATACATCGATTAGGCTTTTGAAAATATTGTATAGTGGAAATGTGGAACAATGGGCATACCAGTCCAAAAGAGTATATTATATTCACTACTTTTAGACGATCACGAAATCATTTTTGCACAAGACAGGGAGGCCATGGAACATATGGTAAGGAAATTAAGGGAAGAGTATGAGCTTTGGGGCTGAAGATAGGTATGTGTAAGACCAAATACTTATGTTTTGGATCCGAGATTGCAGATTTGAACTTAAAGTAATTAGGATTAATGATAAGCCGAGACCGTACTTGTATGAACGATACAGAAATGAAAATTGCTGGGACAAAATAAGCCACAAAATCACTCCCAGGAGTAATATGGAACAACACTCTGACCAAAGAAAACAAAAAATAGTCTTCCAAAGCATAGTACTTAATAATACACATATTATAGAGCGGAAAAATAGTCAATGACAACAACTAATACGAAATAATATAATAAAAACAGTGTAATTGGACTTTATGAGAAGATGTCTACAAATCACCAGACAGGAATAAGAATAGAGGAAATATGGCACAGAATGGAATTAGTATGCTCAATTATTACAAAATAGTTGGGAAACAGAGCCCTGCAGTGTTGCGGGAATGTCCGTCCAGAGAGTGCCAAATCATATGTGGCCAACAATAATATTGGACTGTGACCCGCCGACAAGAAGACGGAGAGGAAGAGCTGCTATTAGATGGAAAAAGTACATAAGAAATGCTATGATAGATAGAGACCTCAGAGAAGGTGACGGGAGAATAGAGTGATGTGAAAGACGAAAACGGCGAACTCTTAATGGGAAAAAGACGTACTTTTTATTTCTAAGGCTTTGGCCACGCCACACAGGCGTTTTTTTACGGCGCCGTAAGAGCAGTAAGGCTACGGCTCCACGGGCGACAAATTTACGCTAGCAGTAGCCGTAAAACGAAATTAAGGTTCCGCGGAACGGAATAGGAATAGCCGAACTGAACCGACTACAGGACTTGTGCGTAGTCGGTTCAGTTCGGCTATTCCTATTCCTTTCCGCGGAACCTTAAGTTCGTTTTATGGCTACTGCTAGCGTAAATTTGTCGCCCGTGGAGCCGTAGCCTAAGCGCCGTAAAATTACGCGGCAGTAAGCGCTGTAAAAAGCATGGCCACACGGGGATGTAAATTACGGCGTGTCGCGAGATAAAAATACAGGTTTTTGGTCGTTGCTGTGGCTAGATACTTGTTGTGGCACTAACATACTGCGGAAAATGAAAACAGAAATAGATGTAAATAAAAATTTTAATTCTCGTAACTGTTTTAATAGTAGATTATACCACGAGTCAATAATGATGGCTATTATTCCCGAGGAATATTTACGAACCGAGCCGCGTTAGCGGCGAGGGAGTAACATTCCGAGGGAATGAGAGCCATTATTGCGAGTAGTATACTCTACTTTATCTACGACAAATTAATTAATTTAAAATTTTTAATGAACAACTTTATTTGTTAAAAACATTAAAATTAGTAATAGTACAATTAATAAACTGAATTGGTTGAGAATCATCATTAACTTTAGTAGAGTTTTTAATACAAATATTTGGGATCTCGATTGCTGTAGGACAAGAAGATGGTTCATTACTGTTTATCTCTTTAGCGATAGTATCTGCTGTAGTCCAGATCAACGTCATGGTTTATTCTCAACATAGATTTAATCATTGAATAGAATGACCATAATGAAGACGGTTTATATTTTGCACTTAATTCAGCGAAATAGGCCAGCAGAACATTTTCGGAAAATGATTTCGCGTTGTTTCGAACACGCCATTCGTTGAAGTTTGCGTACGTTTTATTATAAATGGATTTCGATGTTTCAGGTATTAAGGTAGATGCTGTTGCTGTAGCTAGTTCTACAATTTCTGGTGGTGTACAATTAAAAGATTTTTCATTTTCGTCCATCTCAACACAAACTGTCAAATATACTATTCGTTTGACAGTGACACTTTTTGAGGTTGATTATTTTGTTTCCGTGGTGAATTTTGTGATTGTTGTGCCAGAGGGATTAATAGCTATTAATCCCGCATTATTAATCCCTAAGGGATTATTATATGGCATTATATTGCAAACACCACAAGTATAATACATATATTATGTATCAGTCGTAGATAAACTCATTTATATATTCTTTCAATATTATGATAACTATAACGCCCAGAGTCTTGTTTATAAGACTGGTTATAATTCAAAAAGTAAAATAATTTCATGAATATTTCTTTATTAAGAACAAGATTACTGATAATTATTATGTATAAGTAAAATTTTAAAATTTGAAAACAGGATAATTCCGGCGAAATGGGTTTAGTTAATTTTTTAACGAAAATGTAGCTCGCAGTCAAACACGCTTGTCTGACCACGCATTACGCGACGGCTAATAAAATTAATTCGTCCCTTCGTTTGTGACACGACGCCAAAGATGGGCCGGTTCGATGTTGCTGCGCGATATTTTACAGCTCAGTCTCAGTCTGGCCATCTACCATTCTCAGCGTGGGACCCATTTTCGCGCTTATTTTTACGGCTCTTACGGCGCCAAAGATGGGCCGGTTCGATGTTGCTGCGCGATATTTTAGAGCTCAGTCTCAGTCTGGCCATCTACTATTCTCAGCGTGGGACCCATTTTCGCGCTTATTTTTACGGCTCTTACGGCGCCAAAGATAGGCCGCTTCGATGTTACTGCGCGATATTTTACAGCTCAGTCTGGCCATCTACTATTCTCACCGTGGGATCCATTTTCGCGCTTATTTTTACGGCTCTTACGGCGCCGTAAAAAATCGCCCGTGTGGCCAAAGCCTTAGCGAAACGCCACACGGGCGATAATTTACTGCGCCGTAATAGCAGTAAACCCATTGGTTGGCTAACTCCTCCACCAATTTTAGATGAAATAGGAGTTAGTCAACCAATGCCTCGTCAGGTTTACTGCTCATACGGCGCCATAAAGTATCGCCCGTGTGGCCTTAGCCTTTTAGTATGTGATCAAAGTAGTTCATTTTTCTTTAAATGATTTTCTTTACTTCAATAGTTTGCATAAAATCTTTAGACGTTAATTTGACTGAATTTTCTTCAATACACATGAATGAAAATTTTCAGACATATGCATTCGCGGGAACAATAGACGAATAGTCAATAAAAAAAATGTTTATGTTTATTAATTGTTTAAATAAAAAAACGATTTTAATGGAAAATGCTTAAATTCTCTTGTTTTTTACCATGTATAAACTTGAAGCTTTTACGGATTGTAGCTAATGATACGAACTATACATAATTTTACTTTTTACATTAATTGTTTACATTATGCTTCATAAATAAACAATAAAGTTTCAAATTTTGAACGCTCATACATTTGTATATATATATATATATATATATATATATATATATATATATATATATATATATATATATATATATATATATATATATATAAATCGGCGTTTATTCGTGTCAAATTTCAATACGATACGAAACAAAACTTCAACCAAAACTCAAATTCAAAAATTCGTGTTTTTATCGTAGTCTTGGAAAAACCACCGGTAGAGACGTTTTGTGCTACAATTAACATTAGAATTCGTTTTGTCGTATTGATTAATTAAACGCTTTTCTTTAGTTTAATCGTTTGGGTCAAATCTTTGGACGTTAATTTGACTGCCTTTTCTTTAATGCAAATGACTAAAAATTTGCAGACATATGCATTCGCGGGATCAATACACGAATAGTCAATAAAAAATTTTTTTGTTTAATAATTGTTTAAATAAAAAAACGATTTTAACGGAAAATGCTTAAATTCTCTTGTTTCTTACAATGAATAAACTTGAAACTTTTACAGATTGCCGCTAATTATATGAACTATACATAATTTCACTTTTTACGTTAATTGTTTACGTTAAGCTTCATAAATAAACAATAAAATTTCAAATTTTTTGCCGATTCCGACTACTTTATTCCGACTACTTTATTCCGACTACTTCATGTTTGTACATCATATATGTTTTATACATATTTTAATAAACATGAAGATATATTTTAATGTTTGAAAAGTGTAAGACTAAAAAGTAAAAAATAAAAAAATGTGAAAAAAATATTTTTAAAAAACGCTTTTCTTTAGTTACGAGTGACTAAAATTAAACATATTATAAAAAAATTAACTAAAAAGCCAAAAATAAAAGAAATTGAAAAAATCTAACACATTCGTTAAAGAAAAGCGTGGTGCAAAAACCGTTTATTCGATGAAGACGCGCCACGCTTTTCTTTGACGAATGTGTTAGATTTTTTCAATTTTTTTTTATTTTTGGCTTTTTAGTTGATTTTTTATGTTTAATTTTAGTCACTCGTAACTAAAGAAAAGCGTTTCTTAAAAATATTTTTTTCACATTTTTTACCTTTATTTTCCTTTAGTTATTTTGTACTTATTTTTAGTTATTGAGTATTTACTTCTTTTTTCATCTTTCTTAATGTTTCCTTGTTTATAACGTGTTATGTCCATGATATTTTTACCGTCTTTCGATAACACCAAATCTTAAAGCTGGCAATAATTTTTCCGGTGCTTCCGCAATTATTGTACAGGCTTCAACTCCATATAAAAGACAGAAAATACAGTTGAGTCTGCGAATCTTTACCCATGCGTCATCATTTAAAGCATACGAAATAAGTCGATGATATAATAAGTCGGAAATTGAAAATAGTTTGGTAAATTTCAATTTCCGACTACTTATGATCGACTTATTTCGTATGCTTTAAATGATGACGCACGGGTAAAGATTCGCGGACTCAACTGTACGTAACGATCTCAATACTCTAGTTCTAATTTTTATTTCCAGTTTTCCATTGCGTCATTTTATTTCAAGCTTGTTTATTGTTCATTTAACTCACATCTGAAATTAAGGGAACTTGCATAAAATTTTAAATTCGAAAAAAATCTTATAAATCACAACAGAACATAATTTAAAACATGTATCACAGATAAAAAAGTTGTTTTTGTGTTCCGTTTGGCATCTAAAGACGATTCTAAATTCAAATTAAATCAGCTAGCCCAAAACGCGTCGTGACGTCATATGATTATATGTTTACATCCTGCACCAACAAAGTTTTAAGTACAAGTCCGGGTTGACATAATATCTAATTAATACAACAGTAATTTGGAATTACTACCCGTTTATTTTAGCGTAGGTACATATTACGTAAATATAACTAATTACATGTAAACAATAATGCGAGGATGTCCCTGCTAATATGAAAGTAGTTCGCGCATGCGTGTAAATAATTCTTCGGCGCGCGCACCTCGGGATTTGATACTCAGAGAGCTTGATACATCACAAAAGTAAACAAAAATGTATATATAATTTTAAATTAGACATTATAAACGTCAGTAAAAAATACAGTTATGTGACTTTACAAGTGTTTTTGATCGTTTGAACTAATAAAGTACTATGAACTAATGAACTATAGAAAATTTGTACTTTTACAAAATGGTTTTATTTTCCATAGTAAACATTCTTTCCTTTCCTTCAAAAACTGTATCAAACTCCAATCTCAACAAATTGGTATATATTATTACGATTATTACAGTGACATACGATAAATGTCATTAGAATATAAATATGTTTCCTTTATTTCGCGACGTTAAGCTGGCCAAATACCCAAGTAGGTGGGGGCCAATAAACCAAAGAAGGAGAAGAAAAAATACCTAAATATAATCATAAACATAGCCATATAGTAAAACTATATGACGTCACGGTATTTCGGTTGTATTTCTATGTTATTATTGAGTTATTAAAGCGTGAAATTTTGGAAATCTCATTTTTAAACAAAAATGAACATTATTATGTAATAAAAAATGTGCAAGGTCCCTATTGTATATGATTACTTTCTCTAATGCTTTGCGTTTAATGTAGATTGTTTCGTCTTCACTCTTATTCTTACTGACAATCATGAGTTTTGTCTTTTTTTGTGTTCAGCGTCATTCCGTACCTCTCGCAGTACTGCGTAGTGCGATCAATCAAAATTTGCAGCCCTTCTCTGCTTTCCGCAAGGAGTATTGTATCGTGTGCATATCACAGCAAGTAGAGGGGATAGTACACATTCTTGTCGTACCCCTCTTCTTATTGGAATATCTTTAGATTTGTGTTGATCTACTAGAATTATGGTTTTCTGATATCTGTATTTTGTAATGATTCTCACATCCCGATCATGTACATAATATCTATATCTATAATCTCTATTTATCTAAATAAAATCAATGGAAAAATCCCAGTTGGTCTGTGCTAATTCAAATGGCAAGTACCTAGTTTTTTCGAGCAGGGAAGCATGTTGCTCTTTAGGCACATACATATTTTAATCTAGTAACATCGACTTGTAGTCATAATATTTTATCATAAGGTATAATGTAAGCCATATATTTTGAAGTTACCACCTTCATTGGTGTGCTAGTTACAACTACTTTGCGGAATGCACTGAAGATGTTCTGTTCAGAACGAAAACGTTTTGCAATCCATGTGGATGACTTTTAGAAGTTTTAAATAAATTAAATAATCTATTTATCTATATCTGATACAAGATATAAATACCAAACAAAACAATATAGGATGTTATATTATATGGAAGTTTCGTTAAAATATTTATATATTTTAGTATATTTTTCAGGATATACGTTATGGACAAAATTTTCAAATGGATTCGACGCAATGGAGGACTTCCCGCTATGGAATCGTCGTGTAGGATAAAATCCCAATTACTCTACGACACTATCGACCAATCTAACAACTTTTACCATTCTCCTGCCGTGAAGAATGTTCGCAGCAGAATCAATATAACTTTTCGTATTAATGGCGGCGATGAAGACATTGAAAAAGAATTTCTTGATGAAGCTGCGAAGGAAAGCGTGCTGCAGTTGAAGGGACACAAATTAGTGGGGGGTATTCGGGCTTCTTTATTTAATTCTGTAACTGTAGAAGAAGTTAAGAAGTTAGTTGTGTTTATGAATGAATTTAGAAGGAAGTATGAAAATAAACGTTAATACCAAAGTACTTTTTTATTTTTGTGTAACTGCTTAAGCCAGAACCATTGTTAGTTATTAGTCTTATGATCTTCTTGTTCTACGGCACTACAGCCCAAATTGAGCCTTAGCCTCCTTTATTTTTTGCCTCCACCCTTGCTTGTCTATGGCGGCTCTTCTCCATACACGTACTCCTAAAAGGGCTTGTGCGTCGCTGTTTACTCAGGGCCATATTTACCACTAGCATTTTTGCATATTTTTTTCGCATTTCCTAGCTCCGAGTAGACGCTGGCACAGTTTACCACACATTAAAAGTTTAAAAAAATATAAGAACGCTGATGTAACACCACTTTTAAACATAACCGTGAGAATATATTATTTACTAATTCAGAATCAGATTTTTGGCGATTAGTAACCTTGGCAAAAGAAAAGTCTGGTTTGAAAAGTCTGAGTACAAATCAGAACAACAAAATTGGTTGGTTATGAGGAGGTTGGGTGGGGGGAGGGGGTAGATCAGGGCCAGAAATATTAATGCCTAGTAAAGTTTAACATGTAAATCCGGCCCTGTGTTTACTGTGTCTTTCTAGCGCTTTCTTGGTTTTCCAACCGGTCTCTTTTCCTGCATTGTAGTATTCAGTGCTCTTTTTGGTAGCCTATCCTCTCCCATTCTTATCGCATGTCCAGACCATTGCAACCTTTGTATTCTAATGAAGTCTGACAGGGGTGTTTCCTAATAAAGTTGATAAAGCTCGTTGTTGTGTCGACTTTAGAATTCCGTTTTCCCTCACAGGTCCTAGTATTCTCCTCAGTACTTTCCGTCGTCGAGTCGAGTTGGTTTTTGGATGTTTCTTTCAGAACCCAGGCTTCACTGCCATAGCATGCTATTTGTCGAATTAAGATATTATAGATTCTCATCTTTGTATTTCGGTGGAACCTTTTACACCGAAATATATGGGAGAGGCCAAAATAAGCTCTGTTTGCCTGCGTTATTCTCTTCCGTATTTCTCCATCTTCTGATCCGCCGGCATATATTTCTACTCCCAGGTATGTAAACTTTCCAACCGTTTAAATGTAATCTTTATGTATAATGTTTTGTGGGAGTATATTTTTTCTCGTCTGAGTCATTATTTTTGTTTTTTCTGTGTTAATTTACAGACCTATCCTTTTTGTTTGTATTTTTAACTCTGCGTATGTTTCCTGTGCTCCTGTTGATGTTCTACTGATAATATTAATATCATCGGCATAAGCGGCCAGTTGAACCGTTCGGTTGGTCAGAAGGTTTTCTCGTCCAGTTTGCTTTGTCTAACCGCATACTCGAGTGCCAGGTTAAACAATGTTGGGGCCAGCCCATCTCCCTGCTTTAGTCCCTACGAAATTTTAAAAAAGTCTGTCCAGTGGTTTTGTATTCGTACATATGCCTGAATTTCGTCCATTGTGGCTTTAATGAGTCTTATTAGCTTGTGTGGTATTTCCAATTCAGTCAATAGATTATAGTTTGTTCCTTTTGACTGAGTTGTATGCCTCTTTAAAGTCTACAAACACGTTGTGAACATCAATATCGTGTTCCCATGATTTGCTCAAGATCTGCTTGACTGTAAATATTTGATCCAGTACCAACCTTCCCCGTCGGAAGCCCGTCTTATGATCTACTGACATGTTTTTATATTCCTACACAGGCTAACTTTCAGCTAATGTCTAGTAGGTTATATTATAGTAAGTATATTTTCCAATACCATCAACAGAAACTTAAAATACTAAATTCATTCTTCTTCTTAAAGTGCCGTCTCCTCAATGGAAATTGGCTACTACAATTGCAAATTATTTTCTTTGTTCAGCTGTTCTTATTAGCTGTTCAAAATTTAGCCCTGTCCATTGTCGGATATTTCTGAGCCACGATAGACTTTTCCTACCCAGTCCTCAATCTTTCCTTTTGGATCGTTCAAGTATTACGTAACGCAGGTTGCGGGGGGGGGGGGCGGGTCAAAAATCTTCAAAAATCGCGTTACGTAATACTTGAACGCTCCCTTTCACTATAAGTTGAGCATATTGGTACTTATTATTTCTCAGTATGTGGCCTACGTATGATGTTTTTCTAACTTTCAGTGTGTTGAAAAGTTCTGATCACAACAATTTATTGTAGCTAAAATATCGTAATGACGAAACAGCCTTGAAAATAGGAGGACGGAATGCTAACATAATGAGTGCAGACTCTCATGAAATTAAAACGTTTATTATTAATAGTATATAGATATTTTAATAGTTGCAGAGGCATAATTTACAAGTAAAAATTACCTAATAATAGTAAAACTATTTCTTTTTATATTTTCCGATAGTATGGTATGGTGTATCGGAGCAGGACCTACTTGTGAGCCCTTGTGAGACAATATCCCCAGGATTCAAAGATTTTCAAACCGACCAGGTTCATAAGAACCTGGTCTTCGACGATTCTGGGGCACAGACTGCACTGGGCTCCCATGTCTGTCAGAATCAGTAGAGGCTGCAAATCTGAGCTCCTCCTGCTGCCCCAAACATCCAACCGTTAAGCAACCTTATGACCTCACAGAAAGTCACAAGTCTTTTCAAAGACAACTACCTCACCTAGTTCGGCTGTATAAAGACCGATCTCAAAATCTGCCTCCTCTGATAAGTCAATCTAAAAAAAAAACTCCTCATCTAATAAATGGCACCGTGGATCATCCGCCAGTCCAAGCAGATGAAGGTACCGCCGGAGTCTATACTGGTCGGTGAGAATACTGACCACCAGGGAGCATCTTCTACGGTCTATAAAAAGATGGGCTGTGAGATTTTTAGATGGCCCCACTATATGGAACCTACCCTGTCTCAAACCTCCACAACTGGCCCAGGAGTCCTGGAATCTCCGCATAGAAGGCTTCTTGGAATTACCCCGATCTTTAAAACCTAAAATGCTCCTTATTGAAGGACCCAATCATAGATTCGGGTACCACAGGCAGAGTGGATCAGCTCCGTCTTGCCAGGGTGTCAGCACGTTCGTTTCCCTCCACGCCTGCGTGTCCCGGTACCCATTCTAAGCAAACCCTGTTGATCGTAAGAACATCATCCAGTGCTCTCTTGCACTTGAGAACCAACTTAGAGCTGACACTGGGTGATTTCAAAGAACTTAGCGCTACCTGGCTGTCAGAGCAGATAGAAATGGTCCTACCTGAGCAAGCTCTATCTATTATCTCTTGAACACAAACGAGGATCGTAAAAATCTTGGCATAAAAGACTGATGCATGGCAGGCGAAACCCGCGCTAGAGTCTACTAGTTTTCACCCCTAAAAAATAATAAGCATATTATTATTTTGGCATAGAACATCACTTGAATTAGGAGGTAAGCAGAGCATATTCCCAAAATTTCCCCAAAATTGATTCATTAGGATAGAAATCGGAGGTAATCCTATTTTTGCTCTCACTGACTGAAGTAAAACTATTTCTTTTTTATTTTCCCAACTACGTATCGTCTAATTTTGGCGAACTATATAAATAAGTATAGCAAAATATGTACTTAGCAAACCGAACTACCCCGCTCGCCCCCTCTGCTACCTGCTTATCTAAACCACAGAATAGGAAACAATAAACATGTATCAAGATCTGCGTCGAATGCTGCGTTGAACCGTACGCGAATAAAATACTCGACATGACCAATTTAATTTAGTCCTTTTTCTGGAGCCTTGCGCGCAGTTTCGCGGTTCGGCCCCAGAACGATGACTCTTTTTTATCCTGGTCATTGGTTATTCAGTTAATCATTTTATCCTGGTAATTCAGTTAATCAAAGTAATCCAGGTGAGTTATTTTTTATTATTATTTACTGTTGAATTAAGGTGGAATACAGGGTGTCCGATTACCAGTGATGTGGGAGTACCTTAGTCGGTACCATATGGGAAACATTTTTTAGTTTAATGAAAAAAAATTCGGTATCAAATGTTCTGCGTGATGTAAAACCCAAAAAAAGCAATCGTCAAACATTAAATTTTTTCATTAAATTTATATTTTTTGACAAACCACGTACCTATATGACTAAAATAATTTAATATCTGATGATTACATTCTGGGTGTTAGATCACTCAGAACTTTTTATAAAGAATAATTTTTTTCATAAAATTACCAATAACGAATTAACTCTGCACCATATTGAAACCTTTTTATTTTTATTTTATGAAAAAACGTTATTCTTTATAAAAAGTTCTGAATAATCCAAAACCGATACAATTAAATCAGCAGATATTAATGTTTTCAGTTATATACACGAATACACGGTATGTCAAAAAATATAAATCGTGGATATTTTTACCCCTACATAAAATTCATATTTTTTGACATAATCATTTGAATATTTCCATGACTGCAAAAAAGTAATATCAGATGATACTATAAATAGGTTTTAGATCATTCAGAACTAAAATTAAAGAAGTTTTCCATATGGTGCAACCTTAATAATTAGACACTGGGAAATTTTTTATTTTTTATTTTATGAAAAAACTTATTCTTTTTAAAAAGTTCTGAATGATCTAAATTTAGAATGCAATCATCAGATGTTAATAGGCCTGGATCTGGCGTACAAAAAAAGTTGATTAATAGCAAGCTGAAAATTTGTTAATAGCTTAACGGTGTCTAGTCGGACAAACTTTGATATACGGGAACACTGAAATAGGGGAAGTTTTAATTGTGGATCAGTTTTAAAATTTGGAACGTCAGATTACGAAAACGCCCCATTTATTTTGTCGGGCAGAACTTCCAATTATTGATTTGTTACCGTTTCATTAAACTTTTATGCAAAAATCAAACTTATATGGAATTATATATTTCTTACTATTTCGTGCCAATTTAAAAAAACAAATACACGAATTCAAACAATATTTATTTTAAAGCAATTTAATAACAAATACATAACAATTAAATAAAACAATAAAGTATTTAACAAACAAATTGAAAGTAGTTGTTTTAAAGTCAATGGCATACAAAATTTCAATGTAAAACGAATAAAGTTTAAATTGTTTTTATTTATCTTTTTTGTATTTTGTGGTAGTCAGTGTTATCACCTCTTGTCCTTATGCAAGCTTCAGTTTGCGTGGGCACGCTCCTAATCAAATTATCAACGTTTTGTTGTGGTAGGTTGCTCCATCCTTTAAGAGCAGCTTGTACTAACCGTGCGGTGTTTTGTGGATTATCCCGGCGAGCTCTAATTTTTCTTTTAAGCATATCCCCCAAATACTCTATAGGATTAAGCTCGGGTGAGCAAGCAGGCCACTCCAAACAAGGGATACCTTCTGCTTCAATGATGTCTGTAGTCACTCTAATGGTATGTAGAGGTCCATTATCATGCAATAAAATAAATTTTTCTCCTGTTGGATCTCTCCAGAGCCTGACTACAGGTTATCAACATACCTGTGAGCAGTTAAAGTTGACTGGATAAAAATTAAAGGAGTATTTTTACGGATCACAATTCCTCTCCAGAACATTACACTTCTCCTTGTATATTTGTGAACAGATCTGACAGTTTTCATTCTTGCTTGTCTTCCTCTACCTCTAAGTACACGATTTCATGGGTCATCTGATTTTAAACAAATCCTGACTTTTTTTGCAAATTGCACATTTTGTCAATTCCCAATGTTCCAGCTTTGGTGGTGAAGACACCGATTTAGGCGATCAATCTTGTGCTGCCTGGATAACTCGGGAACCCATTACTGTCTCCTGCTGTATACTTCTTGGTACGAACTCTTCTTCTTATTGTTTCAACTGAAGCTTCCAAAAAGCTTACACCTGTAGCTCCCAAAAGCTGCATTTGGAGCTGCAGGTGAGAAATGGTTGGTATCTTCCAGCTGATTGGACAATTAAACGATCTTGGAGAGCCGTTATTACTTTTGGCGACTTTACCTTGCTTTATTTTTGAGCTTTCCTAGTTTCTGTTGCCTAGCATAGGTTTTGGACAGAACGCCCTGTATTACGCCTAGCTCTACAGCTATGTCCCTCTGAGAACATTACTTTCTCCACAAAACCAATAATCTTTCCTCGTTATAAGTTCTATAACGACACATCAGGGATATTTTCGTTTTTGGACGCAAAAGTTAGTTTATTTATTTTCGTTTAATTTGCAACTCAAGCAAATAGCCTATACCGTACCGAGCTGTACTATCCGATTGTGTTATATATTTGATTATTTTCAATAAAAACCTTTATTCTTCGCAACAATAACAAGTTTTTTCAAAAGAAATAAATATTACTTTGAAATACATTGTGATTCCTTATAAGTTTGGGTGTGTGCATTAATTCACACATAATTTAAAGTTCATAAATAAATAGAATGTTTTGGAATTCCTATATATTCCTATATTGCGCCATATTACTTCTACTTCAGTCATGTCTTATAACTCTTGCTGTGAACATCGTCACAGTATATAGAGGTTCCACAGTAAAATCACTCTTCTGTCGGCGCTTTGATCTCAGGAAGTAATACCGGCAGTACGCAATTGGTAATTCACCAGTGGTGGATGCGGGTTTTCCCTGTTAAAAGCCGTACGTTTCTATGCGAATAGCAATGCGAGAGTGGGGCAAAAGCGACTGCCAACATTGCGCGGTCGCCATGCGCGACTTAAGATTTTACTTCCAATTTTTCGGAGAGTGGTTCTACTGTCCCTCTTTATAATGTGACATCGTGGTGCGGTTAAAAATATGGCTGCCAAGGAAAATAGGAAGAAAGAAACTTTATTATAGAGTGAATTTATGTGTATCGATCGTTACCGGCTCTGTGGAATGTCAAGACTAAAGATTATAGTAACATAATTTAAAAAAATTAACAGTACGATCAATTGCTCCGAAAATATACAGTGATGAGCGTGCTAATAACTGGAAAAATAGCACAAAAGATGGAAAACGTATTAAGTTGTGAGATAAAGAGAAATGAAACTAGTCGAGCTGGGAAATTTAGCGATATTAACTTATAAATTTACATTATATTGATTGTTTCCCACCTTTAGACGTATCTAATATGTTTGGCAACTACCACTGTCACAGTGACAGTTTTAGCTGACATACTCCTCTGATACATGTAAAGGTGGGAAACAATCAATACAATGTAAATTTGTAGGTTAATATCGCTAAATTTCCCAGCTCGACTAGTTTCATTTCATTTTATCCCACAACTTAATACGTTTTCCATCTTTTGCGCTATTTTGCCGGTCATTAGCGCGTTCATCACTGTATAGTGACTATATTATCCGGATGCAGAAAGTTGAAAATTTTGAATATCACTTCAGTAATTCTTAAAATCATTTAGTAAATTTTCATGGGTGTACTTATTTCTTCTTTAAATTATTCCTTCGTGCTTTTTATATAATATACAACTAATGCAATAGGCATACAACTCGCTGTCTTTTTCCACATGTTGACAGCACCAGTTTCAGTCGGGAACTAATTTATTGTGCAATAATATTGCATCGTGTGGGTCGACCTACTAATATTATTATTGTACAATAGACAGTGATCAGCGCGCTAATAACTGGCAAAATATCGCAAAAGATGGAAAACATATTAAGTTGTGAGATAAAAAGAGATGAAACTACTGGAGTTGGGAAATTTAGCGATAGAAACCTATAAACTTACATTATATTGATTGTTTCCCACCTTGAGACGTATAAGAGGAGAATGTCAACTAAAACTGTCACTGTCACAGTGGTAGTTGCCAAACACGTCCGATACGTCTAAAGGTGGGAAACAATCAATAGGATGTAAATTTATAGGTTTATATCACTAAATTTCCCACCTCTACTACTAGTTATCTTACAACTTAATATGTTTTCCATCTTATGCGTTATTTTGCCGGTTGTTAGCGCACTCATCACTGTATTGACGTTAATATTGACCGTCTAGGGGCCGCTTTACGAGTAGATGCAGGCTCAGGCGCACATTAAAGCAGATTTTCATCAAGTCTATGCAAGTCTCAGGCTATTTACGTCCGTCTTGCATGGGATATCTCTTGCCTAGCCTGGCCTTTTTACATCAGAGCTATTTCTATGCAATTTTTGATACATCTTTCACTGTTGCCAACAAAAGAAATATACCAAAACATTAACTTTAGATTATTTCACTTGGAAATTTCAGTCTAACATTAAATATATTATTTAATAATATTACAAATTATTATTACTTCCAATAAATAACATTTAAATTTACACATAAAGGTTAATTTTATTCTAAACTGTAAATTTTGTTATATTGCCAACATGAAATTTGACAACTTGTGTTCGAGCCATTTAAATATTGAATTAATTGTTGTCTGGTTTGACG